>NC_053164.1:143371835-143506835 GCF_016835505.1 Polypterus senegalus
ATTAAAAAATGAAAAAAAGTCCTAAGTAACAACTATTTACAATTATATAATAGTACTGTAAAAAGACATTGAATATTCTTGCAACAACTAAAGAGAGATTGTTTACCAAAGTATGCTGAAGAAATTTGTTCAATAAAAATGAGAATTTGTGGGAATACAAAGTTTGTGTAGAATACTGCCCTGAAACAAGTAACACTAAATATGCCCTACATTTCTTTTATGAAGATTTCATATTGTGAGAATACTGTATAATGATGCCTCAATCACAATCTGAATTATATTGTGGGATAAGTGCATTGTCTCATGCCTAAAATGCATATAATATGTTGTAATTGTTGCATCATTTATGTACTATAATATTCATAAGTAAGCTAATCAATTATCCTGAGTATCCTTTATACCTATAGAATACAAGCCAACCAGTTTTTTTTTTTTTTTAATTGGGACTAGTATACAGTACATGATGAGATTTGTGAACTGTTCACAGTTAGCCTAAATTTTAAGTCTCAAATAATTATTGTAAGCATAAAATGACAAAGATTCACAGACTTCCTAAAAGTACCCTCTTTTTCTCCTTATAAAAAAACAAATACATTAAACACAATTTTAATGCACTGTACAAAGTTACTAGGATTGTACTAGTTTACCATTTCTTCCCCTATGGTTTATATGAAAAAAATGTGTATTAGGTTCCCTATGTTGTTTCCATTGCATTCTATTTGCTATAGTTTTATTTACTGTGTTTCAGTACTGATGATATGGCTACAGATGGAATAAAAGAAAAAAAACATGTTTATGCAGATATTAGTTATAAACTGCTGCAGCTATCATTCATATATCAACTTGGGCACTTACTGAACTATGAAGATATCTGTTGTTTTATGTAGATAAATATTTAACAAGGAGGACAAAAGTTAGTATTCTGTTTCAAGGCAGTGTTGCATTGCCATATAAAGACTAAACATAAATATCAAATTTCAGGTACTCGGGGATAAAATTTTGTAAAAACATTAAGTGAAGCCAGAGCAGGCAAATTTAACATTGCGTAAAATGTTAGATAAAAAGCATTACTTAATGCACTTCTTTCTATTTTTATTAGAACTGTTACCCTCAAACCTGTATGACTTTAGGCTTTCCAAAATTAGGTACATTGTCTTGGGAGGCTGGGCAAGTAGATAGTATCCAGCTTAGTTCCTGACTTTACAGTTTACATTTTAAATAATGCAGTTTTTAAATAGCTGAGCTCTGTCAATAGACACTTAGTTAATTGTCTCAATCTGTGAAGAATTCAAAACAAATTCAAATAATCAGCAAATGTGTAGAACTCACAAACTGTACAATCATATATGTTAGAGGCTAAATTGCAAGAGAGAAAAGGAAAACAAAAAAAAGCTAGCTTGGCAAATGTTTTAGAAAAACTCAAGTCCACATCTCATAGCATAATTTTAATGACATTAGTAAGTTAGCTGGCTGCTAACATCTTCCTAGGCAAATTAAAATTGCAGAACAGTACTTCCCCAGTTAATGTTCTTAACTATGGTAGTTGTTGGCATTTGCATATCCTGAAAAAGAATGAATTCTTCATCTTAGTCAATATTTTGTGATTTTTTAGCACCTTCTTTGACCACACAGTCCAGTTGTGGAACTGCATATAAAGTTTATTTTGTTACAAACAAAAGGAGCTTCATCAGGTAATATAATGTTTTGTTTTTCGGTCTTTGCTTTCTTTTCTCCTTACACTTGTTCCTCTTCTAATCTTTATTTTTGATGTCTTTGTTGACCACTTGCACTGTTCAACTGTTGGTATTTTGTCATTTCTTTCCAGGTTTCTTAGTGGGTGTGCCATTCCCCCAAGTAATGTTTGCACTGTAGCCAAGGGTAGGTTTTCAGGCAGGTCAGGTCTCAGTAGCAAACTCTGTATACAGTAAATATTGTAGAATTTGTTGGTCTTCCATTCTGCTGTGATGACTAAGCCAACTCGGGCATCTTTGAGATAATAGCACAAACATGCCATGGAATATGTGTTTTTGTAAATATAGTATATATGTTTAGTATACATTCCTGACATGTAATCTCTTCTATTCTTCTGAGGCAGTAGAGGTCAAAAGACTTGCTCCTGTTGAGCAAAAGATATCCATAACTCCTATTCTTATAGGAGTGTATTGAGATCTCAGGTCTAGTACACCATCTTTGTTGTTTGTAAAACTTGTGGAGAGGAGTATCATCACTGTCACAATATTATCAATACATTTTTCAGTTTAGCATCAAGACACAAGCTCCATGAATTAGGAAAACCTAGTAACTGAATTCCTCCACACACTAAGGGTGTATTTAATATTTGAGATGTTTGGTGTCATGTTGAACCCATGGCTCATAGTTTAGGTCATCTTTATACTGATGGCCAGATTTATTGTACACACATCTAAATCGGTATGTGTCCGGAGGGCAGTTAGAGCATCATCTATAAGGAATCTTATGAGGATCTTTTGAAGTGTTGTTTTTGTTCTGAGCCATGTAAGCCTGAACACCCTTTTCATCACTTTATGGTATGATAATGTACTGTATATCATCTTTGGTGTAAATGGGGGCCTGTGACCACCTATTAATTAATAATTCTTCAGAAAATGAGCTGCCATATTGTACAGTGCCATGCTTGTTTTGATAAAAGAGTATGATCATCCAAAAGAATGGAATGTGGAATGTGTTCTGGAGTTGTAGTTTTTCTTGTCATGATCAAGTGAATTTTCCTTGTGTTAAAGATAATGACTTTACAGGATTTCAATTACAACAGATAAAATTAACATTGAATTGCAGATGTCATTTTTATTGTCATGACCATCTACATTTCTTTTAGGAATTCAATTCCAATGTCACTGAGGACACAAGTTGGGTGACATCCTGGCTGAAACAAATGGTTCTTTGGCAGGCTGAGATGCCCATTTATCCACATAATTCCATAATAACAGCTCCCTGGCCACACATGGAAACATCCATTCCGATCAGGATGCCAGCCAAACTGTGTCGTCTGTGACAGCAAATGAAATTGACTTACACCAGTTCAATGTTAATCACCCCATTAAAAGTTAACGGTGCAAATTGTAACAGTGTAACATGACTTTAGGTGTTCAGAGAGGTCTGCTTATAGAACAAAGCAACTGCGGGTAGCACAGATAGGAAAAATGGAAACCACAGGCTTAAATTACTGCCCTTTATTTTACCCCAGGTGCTTAGGATTATCTTTGCAAAGGTTAATTTTTTCCTAGACCACAGTACATACATCTCTGATGCTAATTTGCATTTCTTTAATAACAAAATTAACAGGTGGTACTGGCTCAAAACAGTATTTTAGATGTTACCTTGCTGTCATGATCTGGCATTTGTTTTTAACCAAGTAATTATTTCTCTTAGAAATATGCAAAGCCCTATAGCAAATTTAATGGTTACATTAGGATGGACATTAGTTTTTCTGATTTCACATATTTTTAACATTGTTTAAATTGAATCATGTTCTCCCATGATGCCCTCTTGTTCTTTTGTGGACGATGCAATGTTGAAACAGTTGTTTTTGCTGGTTTCTATGCAGTTGTTAGGCAGGATGGTTGAGAGTGTGTGATGAATGTCATAATTACCACAGTAGTATAAAAAGTCAGCATTGTGAACTTCCTCATTAGTCCAAGTTTCTGGATTCAAGTCAAAAACCCTAGCACTAATTTCCTTGCTTTATAATTGATTATCTGTTATAGACGTTTTCTCTTCTTTTTGACCTTAATCATGTATTTGCAGTTTGGCTTTGTTTGTGTGCCTTTGAGTTTTTGACTTGCTTGCTACACCACCTGGCTACAGTTTTTGGTTTTCATGTCTTGAACATATTTCTCAGTTCTTGATCTCCCGGTTTTGACCTACACTGGTATATGCATTGTTTTCCCTTCTTCATATTACATTCTTCATTTAGACTGATGCCATTTAGTGTAGTCAGTATACCTGTCAGCTTAACCTGCCTGGCTGAATATATCTATTTACTGTGTTAGGTCCAAAGAATACGAGATCGAGATTACTTTGACCCAGGTCTGCATTGATACATAAAGAGGCAACACTGACAAAAGAATGGACAATATATTGAAAATCTGTGGTCGTGCCTAGTAGTGGACTGATTCGTGTGTGGTAATCTAACATAATCGTGACTAGCTGTGAAAGTATACCTCTTTTTTCATCACTTCTGTGGCCATAACAAATGGCAACATGGCTCAAAATATGATTTGCTAGCGATAAGCCATCCCTTTACTTAAAATATAACTATCCCCAACGGCTGTGATTGTTATCATTTGTACTGTACTTCCTTATAAAATGACCTTATTGATTACATAAACCGTTCATTCAGTTTTACTTTATTAGTCTCCTCCTCTCTAACTTCCATAGTTCATTATTATTTCTAGTTCTCCAAAATTTATACTACAGTAATTTTCCTCAAAGTATTAAAACAAATTCATCAACAATAAAATACATCTGTTTAGAAAATGGTTATGAACAGGACTGAGTTAATTTTTTTTTTTTTTTATTCAGCCTAGGGGTAAGATGAGAGCATAGCAATAGTGTAGCTTACTGTTTAAGTACCTAGACCTGAATGCAAAACAGTAAGCATCTCGTATCTCTTCTGGCTCTTGGGGATAGTATAAAAGCATCATTTAAACTTAGTTAATTCTACACACAGGTTTCTCTATAATAGCAAAATTTAAGAAACACATTTATTGACCCCTGCAATAAGCTATATCACATAAAAAGAATAGAGAAGTTTGTTGTAGCTTCATGAACATTTGAAAATTTTCTATTTGACAATAAACTAATTTTAAGCTACCAATTGTTATGCATGTTTCATATCAGGATTTCACTTCTACTACTTTTTGTTACTTTAACACCAAGAGCAAGAACATAGCTCATGGAATGCTTTACTTGTATATTTATTTCATCAAGTGTAAAAGACAAATATTTGCACCCTTAACAGTGCATTTACTAAAGTTTTTTTATACATGTGTTTTTTTTTTAAGAGACCAGTTTATTCCATTTTAAATGAAAAGGTACTATTATCATAATTTCAAATTTCATAATTTCAAATTGAGCCAAAACAACTAAAATGAGTGTGTTAAAACAGACCTCCGATAAACAGTGCTTAAATTTATAGTTGTGCCATCTAGACGAAGACATGGACTGACACAATCAGTGGATTTAATATCACCATAGTCTATATGACATGTCCCAGATCAGCACAGTGTACATGTTCTAAATAAAACCAACTGAACAGTGGAATTTTGTGGATGGCTTAAAGAAATGTTTTGAAGAAGGTAAGAGAAATTAAACTTCTGTGTTTTGGAACTAGTGGAAAAGCACCATTATACTGTATATTGGCAGATGTCTTCCTTGGGTGCAAACTTTATGCATACCTTTGTTCATTGGCACCATTGTGGTATTTTTGTTTTGTACAGTATAACATTTTCACCATATTGCTCTGTGACTGCAGTTCTTTAGGTTTCTAATAGTTGGAACATCATGGGGTCAGTTTATCAGTTTACTTGAAAAGATAATGAAATTCAACTGTGCTTGAGACCTACACAATTAAATTAGGTGACCTTTATTATTTATTGAATGAATAATTTTGAGCTATGCAAGATATCACAGCTAGGGATTTAAACAAGATGTTTTGAAGTGAACTGTTAAATAAATACAAGAACTATCATTGCATTGCTGCCTAACCAGATGATGACCAGCTCGTCCCACTAGATGGAGCTCCTTTCACATGCATTCTTCAGTTTTCTTTTTTTTTTCTTTCTGTGTTTTTTTTTTTTATACTATTGTGTTACAGTGTAAAGGCTTCATAAGCTGTGCCATTCTGAGCTTGTCGGATCTGTGATTGATCTTTAAAGTTTCATAATTACATTTCTTCTTTTTGCACTAATAACAGACCTCTCCAGACATTGACCAAGGTGATTTCACGCAAAAGCATAATATGCACTTTAACTGTAAGTATTTAACACACAACTCTGAATTGTGAGTTTGAGAATATCATTTTTATTTACATATGGTAAATCTCTGATGTTTCTCTCAGTGTGTCATTAACAGTGTCTGTGAGTTGAAACAGTAAACCACTGTTTATTGTTTTGAAACTCTGAAAATACAAATGTTCTTATAAGAATATATTGTCTTCTTTTAAGCACTTGAACCTTGGTGTTGCTGAATATTCTTAAATGTAGATGTTGCCTGTTATAATGAGACCTGGTATTTCCAACTAGATAGATAGATAGATAGATAGATAGATACTTTATTAATCCCAAGGGGAAATTCACATAATCCAGCAGCAGTATACTGATACAAAGAAACAATATTAAATTAAATAGTAATAAAATGAAAAAATAAAAATAAAAAGCAGACAATAACTTTGAGTAATGTTAGCATTTACTCCCCTGGGTAGAATTGAAGAGTCGCATAGTGTGGGGGAGGAACGATCTCCTCAGTCTGTCAGTGGAGCAAGACAGTGATAAAAGTCTGTCACTGAAGTTACAGTGGATTATTCATGATTGACAGGAGTTTGCTTAATGCCCGTCGCTCTGCCACAGATGTTAAACTGTGCAACTTTACTCCTACAATAGAGCCTGCCTTCTTTACAAGTTTGTCCAGGCGTGAGGCGTCTTTCCTCTTTATGCTGCCACCCCAGCACACCACTGCGTAGAAGAGGGCACTCGCCACAACCGTCTGGTAGAACATCTGCAGCATCTTACTGCAGATGTTGAAGGATGCCAACCTTGTAAGAAAGTATAGTCTGCTCTGACCTTTCTTATATAGAGCATCAGTATTGGCAGTCCAGTCCAATTTGTCATCCAGCTGCACTCCCAGATATTTATAGGTCTGCACCCTCTGCACACAGTCACCTGATGATCACAGGGTCCATGAGGGGCCTGGGCCTCCTAAAATCCACGACCAGCTCCTTGGTTTTGCTGGTGTTAAGATGTAAGTGGTTTATATAACTAAGAAGAATAGTATGAAGATGTCTTCTTGATATGTATGATACAGAGGCTAGTTTGCATTTGTTTCAAATACAACTTCACTACTGTGAATTCATTACTCAGATTATTTAGGTCATTTTATTTTAAGACTTTTGAATTCAAAACACAGCTCAAGGGTTGTTGCTAGAAATATTTGATTTGTTCGATCCCTTCATAAAAATGCCTAAATTAAACTGCTCAGTGAACTTTTTATTATGGGTCAATGTAGGAAAACTGCAGGCTTTTATTATAATGCAGTTATTTTATTATCATCATTTTAAAATAAGTAATGCTACAGTACTATTGTATTCCCTATGTCTGTTTTTAGTATAATGTTTTCTTTCTCAGAATATATATTGAACCTTTTCCTATAATATGTTAAAGTTTAAAAATATATTCAGAGTGATTCTGGGCTAGTACTCCGTAGACATTTTCCAGATCCTTTATGACCAAAGGTCTATGCTTTAATTCAGTCCACAGTTTGACAGAATGCTGACAGAAAGGGCTATTATTAAGTGCTCATTTGTTTTCATTCCAACATTCCTTTGTTGATTGTGAGATATAATTAGAATTTTGTCATTTTCAGTCATGCAACAATGGCCAAGCAGCAACTTTTCAACAAAGGCAACAAGTTGTTTCATCATTATATCCTGATGCTTGATAAATTTCAGAATTACACTGATTTTAAAAAATCCCTGTAGTTTTTGGCAGCATAATAGCACAACACCATTAATTATAGAGGTTTTCTTTTTGTTGCATCATCTACTGACACCAAACACATTTATCATTAATGTGTTAAAAAGACTGAACAAAGTACTCCATTCCAGTCAAACTCCCAATAGTGTTGGCAAAGTCTAGTCACTTTAATTTGCTTGTTATTATCAGAACTTTTCTAGTAATTATGGCAAATAGATTGTTTGCAGCGCATGATTTTTGGTTTGAAGACTTGCTGAACCAAAGATGCAACTGGGGTGCTAGGCATCAATTTGCTTTTCAACTGTTGCATTTATAAGCAATACATTTGTGTTACTATCCTGGTAAGTTATCTAATTGTGTTCTGTTTTGATCTTTTGATTGGCTTATTAATTATAAGCAATATTTTAGCGAACACATTTTTTTTTTATTTTGATTTGGCCTAAAGGTCAGTTGAGGCTGTAAGTTTTCTATCAATCAAGTAGTCTTTGTTTTATAAATAAAGACTGATTTTCAAATATATATACTTTGATTTTTGCAGTTATTATGAGACTTGCATTATACTTGTACCTTTAACTAGAAAATGAGTGCCAGCAATAAGATCTTTAGGAGAAATTGTTGTTTATTAAAACAAAAGCATCACAAGAAATGGATGAAATATAATGAAAACAGAAAGTGTCAAAAGAATAAACAGGCTTAAACATGTTTAGTTCATGCATGTTCAAAGAAGTCACCTTCCTACTTGCCAAATTTTTATACATTTCACCATTTGTTTAATATTAATGATATTTTTGTTTTGTTTCCTTTTACTCAATGTAGCTCAAATTTAATGATATTAGTCATGTTTTCACAATAGCCATTTTACTGTTTTTTTTTTTTGTTTTTTTTTAAATAAACCTGTCTCTTAAGGCCATGTCACATTAGCCTGCTTTTCCAGTGATTTCTAGTCATAGCCTTCATTTACATAATCGTAGTGAGTCAGAGGCAGTTGGAAGCATGCTCCAGTGAAACCTATCATCTAGGTTGACATACCTAGTGACTCATGCCAATGTAAAGTAAAACTGGTAAGAGCAGAGTTAGCAGATATGGTGGAGAGAAGGAAGGAGTGTGTGTGCAAGAGACTAAATGGAAGGGGGGGGAGTAAGGCCAGGTGGATTCAAATGTTCTATCATGGTGTGAATGGGAGGAGAAATGGGATAGGGGGGTTATGCTGAAGGAACAGTATGTCAAGAGTTTTGGAGGTTAAAAGAGTGTCCGATAGAGTAATGATTATGAAGATGGAAATTAGAGGTGTGATAATGAATGTTGTTAGTGCATATGCCCCGCAAGTTGGGTGTGCAATGGAGGAGAAAGAAGATATTTGAAGTGATGAACAGTGTACCCAAGGGACAGAAAGTGGTGATTGGAGTGGATTTCAATGGACATGTCGGTAAAGGGAACAGAGGAGACGAAGAGATGATGGGTAGGTAATGGTGTCAAGGAGAGGAATGAAGAAGGTCAGAGGATAGTGGATTTTGCCAAAAGGATAAACATGGCTGTGGTGAATACGTATTTTAAGAAGAGTGAGGAACATAAGGTTACATACAAGAGTGGAGGAAGATGCACACATGTGGATTATATGCTTTGCAGAAGAGTCAATCTGAAGGAAATGGAACACTACAAAGTGGTGGCAGGGAAAAGTTAGTTAAGCAGCATAGGATGGTGGTCTGTAGGATGACGTTGGAGATCAAGAAGAGGAAGAGAGTGAGGGCAGAGCCAAGGATCAAATGGTGGAAGTTGAAAAAGGAAGACTACAAGGTTGAGTTTAGGGAGAAGGTGAGACCTGCACTGGGTGGTAGTGAAGAGTTATCAGACAGTTGGGAAATTACAGCAGATGTAGTAAGGGTGACAGCAAGAAGGAAGAAAAGGAAACCAGGTAGTAGAATGGGGAAGTACGGGAGAATATACAGAGGAAGAGGATGGTAAAAAAGAAGTGGGATGGTCGGAGAGATCCAGAAAGTAGACAAGAGTACAAAGAGATAAGGCGTAAAGTGAAGAGAGAGGTGGCGAAAGGCTAAGGAAAAGGCGTATGATGAGTTGTATAAGAGGATTCATACTAAGGAGAGAGAAAAGGACCAGTATTAATTGACTAGACAAAGGGATCGAGCTGGGAAAGATGTGCAGCAGGTTAGGGTAATAAAGGATAAAGATGGAAACGTACTCACAAGTGAGGAGTGTATGTTGAGCAGATGGAAAGAGTACTTTGAGAGGCTGATGAATGAAGAGAACGAGAGAGAGAAGAGGTTGGATGATGTGAAGATAGTGAATCAGGAAGTGTAACGGATTAGCAAGGAGGAAGTAAGGATAGCTATGAAGAGGATGAAAACTGTAAAGGCCGTTGGTCCATATGACATACCTGTGAAAGCATGGAGGTGTTTATGAGAGATGTCAGTGGAGTTTTTAACCAGATTGTTTAATGCAATCTTTGAAAATTTAGAGGAAGACTGAGGAGTGGAGAAGTGTACTGGTGCCGATATTTAAGAATAAGGGGGATGTGCAGGACTGTAGTAACTACAGGGGAATAAAATTGATGAGCCACAGCATGAAGTTATGGGAAAGAGTAGTGGAAGCTAGGTTAAGAAGTGAGGTGATGATTAGTGAGCAGCAGTATGGTTTCATGCCAAGAAAGAGCACCACAGATGCAATGTTTGCTCTGAGGATTTTGATGGAGAAGTGTAGAGAAGGCCAGAAGGAGTTGCATTGTGTCTTTGTGGACCTGGAGAAATCATATGACTGGGTGCCTCGAGAGGAGTTGTGGTATTGTATGAAGAAGTCGGGAGTGGCAGAGAAGTATGCAAGAGCTGTACAGGATATGTACGAGGAAAGTGTGACAGTGGTGAGGTCTGCGGTGGGAGTGACGGATGCATTCAAGTTGGAGATGGGATTACATCAAGGATCAGCTCTGAGCCCTTTCTTATTTGCAAAAGTGATGAACAGGTTGACAGACGAGATTAGACTGGAGTCCCCGTGGACTATGATGTTTGCTGATGACATTGTGATCTGTAGTGATGGTAGGGAGGAGGTTGAGGAGATACTGGAGAGGTGGAGATATGCTCTAGAGAGGGGATGAACGAACGTCGGTAGGAACAAGACAGAATACATGTGTGTCAATGAGTGGGAGGTCAGTGGAATGGTGAGGATGTAGGGAGTATAGTTGGAGAAGGTGGATGAGTTTAAATACTTGTGATCAACAGTACAGAGTATTGGGGATTGTGGAAGAGAGGTGAAAAATTGAGTGCAGGCAGGGTGGAATGGGTGGAGAAGAGTGTCAGGAGTAATGTGTGACAGATGGGTATCAGCAAGAGTGAAAGGGAAGGTCTACAGGACCAACTATGTTATATGGGTTCAAGACAGCGGCACTGACCAGAAAGCAGGAGACAGAGCTGGAGGTGGCAGAGTTAAAGATGCTAAAATGATGCTAAAATTTGCACTGGGTGTGACGAGGATGGATACAATTAGAAATGAGTATATTAGAGGGTCAGCTAAAGTTGGACGATTGGGAGACAGAGAGGCGAGGTTGCGTTGGCTTGGACATGTGCAGAGGAGAGATGCTGAGTTTATTGGGAGAAGGATGCTAAGGATAGAGCTGCCAGGGAAGAGGAAAAGAGGAAGGCCTAAGAGGAGGTTAATTGATGTGGTTAGAGTGGACATGCTGGTTATGGGTATAATAGAACAAGATGCAGAGGACAAAAAGTTATGGAAGAAGATGGGAGCACCCGAAAGAAGAAGAAGAACTTACCAAAGGGTGTCTTCTTTCAAATAAGTTATGTCTCCATGTTGCCTGCTCTCTTTCGTTAGTATAATATGCGATTTGCACACATATATGCCAAAACCAGAAGCATGTAACAGCTGAGCGAATGACTTTAAGCCACACACAGGGATAATCATCATTGGATAGCGGAGTTTCAAATCTTTCCAATGATGTATAGTTGTTTAAGATTGGTCATTCATAATACAGATCAGAGCTGTGTGTAAAAGGCAAGAAATAAATTGCGTTTGTGACAGCTGATCTTTATGCATCTTTACACACAAAGGTTCTATGACACTACAAGGGGATTATGTGCAAGAAGACTTGAAGTAAAAGAAAACCTGCTGTTGAGGATGCACTAAAAAAGTTACAGAATGCTAGTGATATAGAATATAAAGAACTTGAGTCACAGTTTATACTATTGAAAATGATTGTTTTCTTGAAGGACCTGATGTTATGCTTGATTTGGAAGTACTGCTCAATATAACTTTAAAGTTTCATATTGTGCATTTTGTCAATTCAAGCATCATGATTTCAGTTACCTTATCCAGATTGTGTCTGTTGCACGTTCTACCTATGTTTTCTGAGCAGTGCTCTTAGCATGCTGGTGAAGTACCATTATACTGTACCCACTTCAAGTTTTGATCAAACTTTTTTTATCACCCTTTTGATCCAAAGCCTCTGTTCTGCTCCTCTGTTTTGCATGCTGTAAATGTGCAATTTAGGTTATTTGGACACTGTGAATGATTTAGGTGTAGGTGTGTTTTTGCCCTGTCCAGTGCTATTTCCTGCACTGTGCCCAGGGCTTCCACGAAAGGCATTGGGAGAAGCTGGTTTGAAAATGTATGCATGTACTTGGTTTATTCCACATGTGAAATGCAAGAACAAAAGCAACATCAACAAAAAAAAAAAAAAACACAGTACACTTCTGTGCAGCAACTGCAGCAGAAGGCAGGAGAAGATGTCAGAATTGCAGCACAAAAAACCCAATGTAGTGTACAAAATGTAAGGTTTCTTTAGGTCTAGTGGAAAGCAAATTGTTTCAAGGAGTAGCATGAAAAGTAATTTTGAAAGTAAAGGCTTGAATGAGTGCATAATTATACATGCAAAGTTTCAACTTGTTTACTTGTTGCTACTGAGTGATATATAAAGTGTGCTTGTGTAGATATATATTTTCTCTCAAAATTCAACTGCAGCTGCATCTCTTGTTTTGAGAGATTGTTTAGGTGCAATAGACTAAATGTTTCCAAAATGGGAAACAAAATGATTCCAAAAAACAGGGCATTTTGTGCCAAACTGTTTAACTTTGCAATACTATGAGATATGAATTCTAAAAGTGGCACGATGATAGCTGATTGGGGGGAACGGAAATTGATTACAGGGTTATGCATCATTCATTTTCTTGGTTATTTACTGTTAAATCCAGTTTTTTGGATAGAAATTCCAAAAATGACTTTTTGTTCTTAATGGACATTGGTGTGAAGTAAAGGTTTTTACTCATATAAAGACTTTCTTTTAAAATTTTGGAGTGTCTCTTCTACTGACTAAATTTCAACTATTTGAAGCTCTTTTATTACATAAGCAGAATTAGCCTTTTATTTTTGGGAACATGATTTAGGCCCAATAATACCAAAATCTCCTTTAGGCATAAGGGTTTGTACCATAATAAGCCACTCAAAACTAGTTCAGTTCCTCCTTCCCCATTGACTTCAGTACATTTCGTCAAATTCAGCGAAGTTCCTGAATATTTTCTGTGATTTTACTAAACTTGCAGTGAACATTACTAGACAGGATTGTTGTGTTGGAAGATTATAGAATTTACTTGTTTATCTTTTTGTATGTGGAATTTAGCATTGCATCATGTTGAATTTTTTTAGCATTTACTCTAAAGAGACTATAATACAAAATTTTTTTTTAAATGTTTATTAATACAATGTTTGTATTTTTAACTTTGTTCAACCTAACCTGTGTTCGCTGGTTTATTACACCGGTTTATTAAAAGTTTTTTGCATTAAAATAATTTTTATTTAGTTTTTTCTTAGACACTAAAGTAACTCATATATTTGTAAATATCAGTGCAAATGAAACAACATTGTAATAAGCATTGTTTTGAATGTTGTGTGCAATATTTGTTAATGTGTGTTTTTTCTTTTATTTTTTTTTTTCCTCTGTTTTGTAGCTTCACTCTCTTCGTTGCCTTACATTTTGTTTTGTGGAAATACCTCAGCGATGTCCGCATTCAACTTACTTCATTTGGTGACTAAAAACCAGCCAGTGCCCGAGCGAGCCTGTGGACTTCCCTCAGGTTGAATGGGTGCTGTTTGTTGTGTTTTGCAAAGAAATAAATCTAACTCAAGCCAGCAGGTGACTGTTCTTGCTGTTGAAAACTGTAACAAAATTTAATGTTTTAATAATTCAGAATGTTATTTGAAAATTCTGCTATTATTTAATATGTAGAGTAAAAAATCTAATTGAAACTTGAACATTTAACAGTTCATGAGAAGTCTGGCTAGCTTGACTTGAGAGCAGCTTCTGCTTTGAAGTGGTTGCATGATCAATGAATAGCTGCATGCAATTTAAATATTTTTGTTTTTATAAATTAAAGCATGACTAAATATCAGCAGCTCTTTAAGCTTAAAATAACACGTTTTTATAATAAATAGAATAGCAATAGAAGTTTCTTTGCATTAAAAAAGCACTTTTCCACTAAAGCCTTATTTTGCAAAATGTGTTTTATTTCACAATTGCGTGTGCATTTTCACATATTGCTTTTTACTTTTGAAATTATTTCATCACTGTTTAATATTTGTTAAAAACTTTTCTGAAGCAGAAATCAAGGTTTGGTGTCATTCACAATGTATTTTTAAATTCTGTTTTGTGTTACCATTTTCTTTAGATTTGGTACAGTATGTTTAATTTAATTAGTAAAGCATTAAATATAACTGAAGGTACAATGCTTAGCACTGCTATGTAACAATACCAGGAACCTGCTTTCATTTCTTGGCCTCCTGACTCTCCAGGTAAAGCTTGAACATTATTTCTGTGTTCACCTGAGTTTGCTCCTGAACTGGGTATCCTCACACATACCAAAGATTTTCATATTAGGTTAATTAATTTGTCTGCAGTTGTGTGAGTCAGTTGGCTGGCATCCAATATATGGCTAGTTCCTGCCTATGATTAATGCTGCTGGACCTTGTGATAATGCAATGGGTTCAAAAGATTTTGTGCATACTGTATGTAGAAGCTCATTATATTAAAAGACTGCATTGGCGCTATAAAGGTGACATTCTCAAATAGAACAATGGCAGCAGTACCTCCCTCATAGCACTGCTGTCAAAATGTTAATGGTTGCAGCTTTACCTACTGTTGAATATATTGGAGCCTACTTTGATTTTTACCTATAAATGTGTAATTTTGAAATTGTATTCAAAAGTAAATGTTGTGGGTATAGACAAATCCAGTTTCCTTTCTGTAAACTCATGGAATGGTACAAGTCCCATAATTCATAAAAACTTGTGAAAACAGGAAAGCTACAGGTTTCAACTGGTTTTTCATTATGTAAGAATTTATTCATGTAGCTAAAAGTGAAATAATTTGGCATTGTACTACTGATCCACAATTTTAATAGTTCAATTTCATTCACTATCCAATGACCTACATGTGAACAAGTGGTCATTGTTCCCTTTACCTTTTGTAAAACACAATGCCATTGCTAGAATAGTTCTCCCATCAAGTCAGTGCATATTGCTTATATGAATGTGTAAGTCAAAAATTAACAACCCATGGATGTGCAGTTTTACATTTCATATATACAAATTTATCTCCAAAATTATACAATACTGTATATTAAATATAATAAAATTTTCAGTTTTGTTTATTTTTGTATGGTGCTCTTTACTGAGTGCAAGCTCAGAGTGCTGTAATAAGCTTACATGTAAAATACAAGTACCAGTTTTTAAATTACCAAGTATAAAATGCATACACTAAAACGATACAGATTTGTTTAAACACACTGTAAAATAAGCAGCTCCAAATTGATTAACATAAGTGAAACTTAATACTATTAGTCCATTAACATTATCATTATACTTGAAATAGTTGAGAATGAAGGAGAGAAAAAAAATAAAACATCACTTTTTCGGTAGCACCCATGGATAACAATAAACCTTGGGTTTGGAATGGGGGGGGTCTGTGATCAGTTATAACAAGCAAAGTCAAAAGATGGTTTCAGGCATTGTTACGGTCCTGGAGACCTGAGCCAAATATCCACCCACCCCTTCCTGGGCATTCTACAGTACAACTGTTTGCTGAATTCTAATACAATGACAGAATTTTTACATCACGGCTCACAGTATCTCTGGTGTTTTTTTCATGGACAACAAAACTGCTTTTAAGTAGAGCACTGGCACAAAGTGCCACAGCAGGATACTGGGGAGATAAACAAAATAGAGCAGGGTTAGTAACAGTCAGTCAGTCATTTTCCAACGCGCTATATCCTAACACAGGGTCACAGGGGTCTGCTGGAGCCAATTCCAGCCAACACAGGGCGCAAGGCAGGAACAAATCCCAGGCAGGGCGCCAGACCACCGCAGGGGTTAGACAGTTCATAATTAATTGTATTACTGATAATTTATGCATGTGACTAATAGCAAAGATACAATAGTTTTCAGCCTGGGTTGAAAACCTGAAACCAAAGGGGAATTTTTATATAAGCATATAGATTGTTCCACAACTTTGGGGCCCTGTAGCTAAAAACTCATTCTCAAATTGTTGTTTTGTTAATTCTTGCAATCTTTTAATATGCCGGCATCTTGAGATCTTAAAACATGTTCAGATTTGTAAATAATGATGATTTCATATAGGTAAGTAGATCCTTGTCTATTTAAAGATTTGTATATAATGGAAGATTTTATTATCAGCTCAAAGGATTACTGAAAGCTATTGTAAGGACCTTAAAACTCAAAAGTATGTAATGGTGCTTTCTATTTCTTGTAATAATTCTTGCAGCAGCTTTTGTGAGTTTTGTGAAAGGTCTATAAAGAATGGTTTGAGTAGCCTGTGAATAATGCATATAAATAGTCAATTCTATTAGAAATACAGGCATTAATTAATTTCTTGGTATCCTCCATATTTAGAAACTGTCTTCATTTTCTTATATTCTTAAGCTAGGAAAAACATTTTATGTAGCTTTGCAGTGTGTGCTTTAAGGAACATTATTGGTGTCAAAGATAACACCTACGTTGTGTGCTGATTCAGTAAAACTAATGTTTAGACCAGCAGAGTTAAAATGTGACACAATATTGTTGCAGTCTGTCATTTTGATTAATAAGTAAAATTTCCGTTTTTGTTCAGAGAAAAATAGTTATCATCCATCCAGTACTTTAACCCAGTTGGCACAATTAAGGACAGAATTGGAGAACATCGTTTGGGTTAAAAAAAAAGGCTATAGCTGGGTATCGTCTGCATATGAGCAAAAATAAATCTTATTCTTTCTAATGATAGTTCCCAATGGAGGCATGTAAAGTGAAAATATGAGTGTGCTCCAATTATAAGATTTAAATATGAAAATACTGTTTTCAAACAATTGAATTAAAAATAAATTAACTGCTCACAACAGTGTAATTTTGCTTTTACTAGCATATTATGAACCTTTCCTCCTCAAGAGAGAGAACATTTTTTGTAACTTTTTTTCTTGTGTGGTATTTTTACCAGGCAAAATTACTTGTTTGTTCCAAGTAATCTTCAGTTTCTGTTAAAACCCCATACACCCTCTCATTCAGCATCTCTGGACTGCTGTCTGAAAAACAAAGCCACAAAATATTCACACTGACTTCATGGCATCTGGACTATAGCAAATAACGCTCCATTTCTAAATCATACTTAACCCAAGTGACTACTATTTGTGTTAATTCTAAAAATACTAATCACAAACAAAGAATTATCTCTGACTGTACAGAAAGACAGCAAATGAAGGTGCCTAATCAATGCAAGTTGTGAACCAAGTTATCTCCAGAAAACCAATGGCTGCATCATTTGTTTCAGTTTTGGTGGAGAATGCATTGAGAAAACAAATAGCACTTTTAGCATAAAGAACACAGGAGAAAAGTTATACAGTGATCATCAATAAACACTGAGCGAGGGGATTTTCATCTTAGAAAGTTCATAAATAGATGTGGAGTTTAAAATTAAATCTGAACCAATCAACAGTAAACAGGTTTAATTAGATGTAACCACAAAGGCTACTTTAGGAGAATTTAGGGCACTTTGGGTCTTTGTGTCGAATAGGCATAACTCAAGCAGCACATTCTTAAGGTAGGAGAGAAAAGAAGCACTGTAACATTACAGTATGTGCTGATCAGTTGTGATTATAGTCACGTTCTATATGACAAGACCAGTGGAACAAGTGCTGGAAATGTTCCATTTTTCCTTGCTTAAAATGTCAAAACTGTGAGCTTATACTTCTGTCTTCTACCCTCTATCAGTGCTCAGAGTCTTTTAAGGCCAAGTGTCATTGTATCTGTTATTTAATATTGTCCTAACCCAGTTTCTCAGGAGATATGCACATCATTGAGGGTGAATGAAAACATGCACCAGTTATTTTAAAGGGTCAACACTTAATACACTAAATTGGTAAATTTGGCCAGAATAGCTGCAGTTTAGGGTTTAAAGCCATTTAATGACCATTGATCTCAGGAGAGGGAACAAGCACTAATCTAGTCAGAGGAACAGGCTAGGGTCTAAGAGAAAAGAGCACAGAAGAACCGGCCCAGTCATGGGTATTTGGACAACTGTTTCACAAATTGGAGCCAGGGTCCAAGCCCTATAACGAAACACCAGGAGAGGTTGATGGTTTGGTCCCTTTACCCAGTTCAGTTCTACTGTGTTTGTCCCTACTATTTGACCCTGTTTGTTTATTTTGTCTTTAATAAAACTTTTGTTTTGGAACCTCTGACCTGGTTTTTAAAATTATTCTGGGTTCTGAGATGCTTCAAGAGCAGCCTCTATTCTTCATAACACACTCCAGTCAACTTGCCAGAGGACCAAAAGAACACAGCAGTTGAATAGAAAAAATACACTTGATGCTGTATGTGCAAAAACATTTTGATACCATAATTAATTCAGAGATCTGCAGTAGTCTTGGAACAACTGAGACTCATGCAGGATCTACTGACAAGTTTTGATGCATTAAAAATTGTTAATAAATCTAATGAAACATGACATGTACCAGCACTTTTGTACATAACACATTGGTTGTATTTATTGACATAATTTTTGATATTTCCATGTCTGAATATTCAGTGAAACATGTAATTGTACCATGGTTGTCCAAATCTTAGCATGGAATTGTTGTATGTGTACACACGCACACACACACACACAGACACACATATGTACACTCACAACGTTTGTTTCCACAGCTTTGAATTATAATAAGCCAGGTTTTTACGATGTTAAAACTGATTTTTAACAGTTTCTGAACTGCTTAAATCTCATTCCTTAAGAAAATGATTATTTAGGGTTAGTGCACCTACAAGTAGTCTTAATTAAGACCAGATGTCATTGGAGAAGAGGAAGAAAAACCTCCTAGTTAATTTGGTAAAAAGAGAAAATAAACCTCATCTAATTTAAAGTTTTAGAACCCAGCTAATTTAATTTGCAGTTGTGTCCATCATAAAAGGTTTTGTTTCAATTAAATATTTGCAAATAAAGAATAAATATCTCAGAGATATTGATCAGCTCTGGGGTCTGTTCCAGAAAGTGAGATTAGATAATCCTGGATCTCAGAACAAATTCCATCTTGCTTTAGTGCGATTTTGCACCAGTGGGGGAATAGCAACACAGCAGAAGCAGCAGCAAAGGAAAGGGGCATGGAGGAATGTCAGTGACCGTGTGCATGTGTAAATTGGTTAATCAGTGAAATCTTTGTGTGGTAAATTGTTGCATTGTGCAAAATTGACCCCTTCAATATTAGTTTGCTTGAAATATATGCCCTCAAATAAGCATTGTATTCTTTCTTTGCAATTGAAAGTAAGACCTATTATAAGTGTTTAGCATACAGTACATGGAATTGTACTAGTCATTACTGCGAAAGATGTCTAATGTTAGTCTTCCTGCAGTGAACCCTGTATTGCTTGGTAATTATATGACAAAAGAAAAGCAAACATCAATTGTTTTCATATACAAATCCACAATAGAAGATTCATAGCACCCACTCTTTAAATGGTAATTTACCTTGTTCAAACCTGACGTCCCTGGTATTTGGCCTAAAATTTTGTACATTAGAATATTACAAACATTTAGATGAGAACATGCCATTCACCTCAACAAAGCTTGCAAGTCCTCTTCACTTCATTCCTCCAAAATAACATCAAGTCAGGTTTTGAAGGTCCCTAAATTTGTGCAAAATTTACCCTTAACAAATTTGCAACTGTGTCGCTTTATTCTTGTTGAACTGTTTTTAAAGTAACAGTCATGATCCACTGTATTAAATCTTTTCATAATTTTAAACACTTCAGTTCTGTCACCTATAAATTTTCTTTTGCTTAAGCTGAAATCTTTCCTTATAGCTCATCTCCTGTAGGCTTAGAATCAGCACAATGTCTCTTTTCTGGACTTGTCTTAATGCTTCAATTTTTTTTTGGTAGCTTAAGGACCTATACTAAACACAGTACTCGAGAGGAGGCCTTACAATGTGTTACAAACCTCTTTTGGCTTGTACTCTACACAGTGTGCTATATAACACTTTGTGGAAGTTGATAGTGAAGAGGCCGCTATGACTCATAAATCCTTCTCATAAGATGTACTTTCAATTTTCAGACCTTCCATTGTGTATTCAAACCTAACATTTTTACTTCCTATCTATAATACTTTGAACAGAGTACATAGTGCTTGCATGGACTGAGGGTTGGACATGGGTTGTTGCGTCCAGTGGCTGTGGGTCAAAGAAGGATACAGTCATATGAAAAAGTTTGGGAACCCTTCTTAATTCTTTGGATCTTTGTTTATCATTGGCTGAGCTTTCAAAGTAGTAACTTCCTTTTAATATATGACATGCCTTATGAAAACAGTAGTATTTCAGCAGTGACATTTAAGTTTATTGGATTCGTAGAAAATATACATCATAACAAAATTAGACAGGTGGATAAATTTGGGCACCCCAACAGAGATATTACATCATTACTTAGTTGAGCCTCAATTTGCAAATATAACCGTCTCTACACGCCTCCTATAGCCTTTGAGTGTCTGGATTTTGGATGGAGGTATTTTTGACCATTCTTCCATACAAAATCTCTCCAGTTCAGTTCAATTTGATGGCTGCCGTGCATGGACAGCCTGCATCAAATCATCCCATAGATTTTCGATGACATTCAAGTCAGGGGACTGTGACAGCCATTCCAGAACATTGTACTTCTCCCTCTGTACGAATGCCTTTGTAGATTTCAAACTGTGTTTTGGGTCATTGTCTTGTTAACATATTCAACCCCTGTGTAACTTCAACTTTGTGACTGAAGCTTGAACATTATCCTGAAGAATTTCTTGATACTGGGTTGAATTAATCTGACCCTCAACTTTAACAAGTGCTGCAGTCCCTGAACTAACCACACAGCCCCACAGCATGATGGAACCTCCACCAAATTTGACATTTCTTGGAATGTGGTGTTTTTCTTCCGCCATTCAAAGTGCTTTTAGTTATGACCATATAACTCAATTTTTGTCTCATCAGTCCAAAGCACTTTGTTCCAAAAATGAATCTGGCTAGTCATTGTCATGAGCATTTGCATATACCAAGCGACTCTGTTTGTGGCGTGAGTGCAGAAAGTGCTTGTTTCTCATCACCCTGCCATACAGATGTTCTTTGTGCAAATTGCACTGAATTGTTGAACGATGTACAGATACACCATCTGCAGCAAGATGTTCTTGCAGGTCTTTGGAGGTGATCTGTGGGTTGTCTGTAACCATTCTCGCAATCCTTCGCATATGCCGCTCCTGTATTTTTCTTGACCTGTCAGACCTGGGTTTAACAGCAACTGTGCCTGTGGCCTTCCATTTCCTGATTACATTTCTTACCTCCGAGATAGCGTTTTGTAGCCTTTCCCTAAACCATGATACTGAACAATCTTTGTTTTCAGATCTTTTAAGAGTTGCTTTGAGGATCCCATGCTGTCACTCTTCAGAGGAGAGTCAAAGGAAAGCACAACTTGCAATTGACCACCTTAAATACTTTTTCTCATGATTGGACACACCGTCTATGAAGTTCAAGGCTTAACAAGCTAATCCAACCAATTTGTTTTTGCAAGTAATCAGTTTTGAGCAGTTACGTGCATTAAAATCAGCAAAATTACAAGGGTACTCAAATTTTTGCACAGCCAGTTTTCCACATTTGATTTAATTTCATACATAAATCTTTGTTTGGAAAACACCCCAGTACTCAGATGTTCCTAGGAAATGAAAGAAATAACAACTGTTATCTTTTTTGTTGAAAGCAGAGTAAATTATTATGCAGACTGAGAGGGGTTCCCCAAACCTTTTCATATGACTGTACACTGATCTTGACTTTTCTAACAATGCTGTGATCTTTACAGAGTCAATGGAGGCTCTGATTCTTCTCAGGTGCAATGGAGGCTCTGATTGGGGCTCTCTCGAGAGAGAGTGAGTGAGGAGTCGGAGTGTCTAGGCTTGCGAGTGTCCTGGATAAAAACCAAGATCCAGGCCTTTAATGACCTCTTGGGCACAGCCATCAGCAGTGTGTCTGCAGAGAGAGTTTCGACATGTCTCTGGTGACTCTTCCTATGAAGTCAGTAGATGGATTGGGAGAGCATGGGGAGGGTCATGAGGTTGCTGGAAAGGGGTGTGTGGCGTTCCTGATATCCATGCAAAAGGATGAGGGTCCAAGTCTTTAGAGTCTTGCTGCTTCCTGTCTTGCTATATGGTTGCGAGACATGGCCACTATCCAGTGACCTGAGACAAACACTGGACTCCTTTGGTATTGTGTCTCTTTGGAGAATCCTTGGGTACTGTTGATTTGACTTTGTGTTGAATGAGCAGTTGCAGTTGCTCCCAACTGAGGCACATTACCTGCATTGTGAGAGAGCGTCAGTTATGGCACTATGGCCATGTGGCGCAAATCGCCAAGGGTGATCCTGCTTGCAGGATCCTCATTGTTGAGGGCCTAAGTGGCTGGACCAGGCTAAGGGGACCTGGCTGTGGCAGGAAGGGTGGGACTGGATCAAGTGTTTTCCTGGGGGGTTGCCAATCAGGATCCCAAGCTGTTTCATCTTGTGGTGGGTGCAGCAACAGGCTTTATCAGTGCATGCTCCCTGACCTGACATGACCTATAATAGTTTACATTTCCTTGTGTTAAATTTAATCTGCTGAAAATCTGCCCAGTCCTGTATGCTCTCTAAGATCCTTCTGTAATGATTCAAAGGATACAAGATTATATGCCAGTCCACCTAGCTTGGTTTCATTTGCAAACTTAACCATCTTATTATTGTTTATATTCCTAGTTCTCTTTTTTCTGCTTCTTAAATAGTACCGGTTGGATCAGCATTTCTGACAGAACATTTACTGCCTTTGATTTTATGATTTAATGCTCTGCTCCTTAATTATTGAGTCTGCAAAGTATTAATCCTACACATTAAACCATCTATTTGCAGGTTAGTTTCAGAGCATTGGTTGCACCAGTAACTAGAAAGCAGGATTAGATAATTATCTGCATAGTTACATTGTGTTTTGGCAATGCAAAGAAGATTCTGGTTGAAACTTGGTCTGTTTGTAGTGCAACATTTGCTGTAGCAATATATTCAGTTTTCTTTTTGGACACCATTTTTTTTTCCAATTACTATATTGAAATTTCTTCTATTAAATATATGTATATTTTTATAATTACTAAGTAACTAGTAATTTATACTAGTTTTTTTCCCTTTTTTTTAACTGTTTCAATATCATGGCCTAGGTTTATTATATATGGACTGTGTCATAAATTAGAGTTTAATCCTTACTACACCACTGCTGGGGGTTTGTTTGTGCCCTGTCTATTGGCATGTCAGAGGACTGGAAATTTGTGTAGTGTGTTCTAGCCTCACTTGGGGAGGTGATATGGGTGGGAGGGCTGTTGGGGGAGGAGGAAAGAGAACAAGTTACATCTTAATCCTTTTTTTTTTTAAATTGAATTTATTAAAAGCGTACAAGTTATTGGTGTAACAGAACAAAATGCAGAGGACAGAAAGGTATAGAAAAAGATGATCCACGTGACAACCCCTAACAGGAGCAGCCGAAAGATGAAGAAGAAAAGCATCTAACATTCCATACAATCAAGTCAAACATAACAAAACTAAATTCCCCACCCATAAGAAAGTGAGGAAGCCCAACAGCCAGAGTAAAGTAGTAAAGAGGGAAAGAAGTCCTTCTCCCCAATATAAATGCTTATTCTAAAATGTTATGATTAGATCCTGCCAGGTTTTTATAAAGTTTTGAACATATCCTCTAAGTGAGGATTTGATTTTTTTCTAATTTCAAATAGTATATAATGTTAGTTACCCACTGACTTAAAAGAGATCGTTTTGGATTCTTCCAGTTGAGCAAGATAAGTCTACGTTCCAATAGTGAAGTAAAGGAAATTACAGTTTGTCCTTCTCCACTTTAAGCCCATCTGTGAGTACACCAAACACAGCTGTTAGTGGATTAGGAGGGATTGTTGGGCAGATTTCGTTTACCAAAGTTTCTGATTTGGAGATAGTGGAAAAGTTGTGTTGATGGTGTGCTGAACGGCCGGAGCCCTTACCCGGGTGGATTGCCCCAACAATGGAAGGATTGGGGGAAGACAACATTTCCAGGACATTTTCTCCACTGGACCAGCAGAGGACAGCCCCCTTGGCTTCCAGCTGGGCCACAGGTCATCAGCATGGAAGCTCAACCCTGCTGGGACCTGTGCAGGGCCCTATTTGGCAGGACTTCCGTCACACCTGGAGGAGGAGTGGAGAAAAAAGGACTGGCGCTGGACTGAGTTTATATAAATAAACAGTATGCTGTGTGCTAAAGGTATGTTCTCCCTGTATGTGTCAGGAATAGGGCATCTGTACATGCCCTGGGCTTCACAAATAGCATCCCAGATGGAACACCTGGCCATCTGTTGGCAGAAGACTCAAATTTAAATACGTTTTGTGGCCCAACACAACACAGCAGCACAAGGCACGCAGCACAGAGAGGTGCATGCTGCAGCAGCACAGTGGATCGCTAAGCCCCAATCGATGGAGAAAAAGAAGCCAAGGGGGTTGCCCTCTGCCAGTCCAGGGGAGGAAATGTCCTGGAAATGTTGTCTCCCCAGTTCTTCCACTGTTGCGGAATCCCGGACGAGTAAGGGCCTCAGCTGTCCGCCACAATGGGAAGCTAAATTTGGAGTATAATTGTTCATAGGATGCAAAGGCATTATTTATATACAAATCTCTAAATGATTTCATCCCACACGTTTCCCAAACATTAAAAAGTTTTAGAGGGTGGAAAAAGATGGTTATAATCCTGAGGTGCCACAGATAAAATGTTCTCTAACTTGAAGTATTACTTACATTGGTTCCATATTCTGAGTGAACGAAGGACAATTGGTTTATTAGGACCTGGGGCCTCATGCATAACACCACATGTAGAACTCGCACTAAAATATGGTGTATGGACAAAAGTGCAAATGTGCGTGCGCACAAAAAAATCCAGACGCACAAAACCATGCGTACACCTAGTTCCAAACACCTCAGCTCCATGAATACCAGACAGCATTAAAAATAATGCACGTGCACATGCCTGCTGTCTCACCCCGACTCCTCCCAGAAGTTTGCATATTTTAGTTTGCAAATCAATATAAATATCACCTTCCCAATTGAGTGTTTGGTTAAAAGACAATGGCAAAAGCATGTAAGCAAAGAATTTGAGAGAATGTGAAGTGGAGGCAAGGAAAAACTTAGTATTTATTGACTTAAGCAGTCATATAAACAACAAAAGGAAGTTGATCGAGTGATACCGAGTGGCACAGAAACTCGGAGGTTTATATTCAGAAAGTTGCACAGTGCCCAAATTTAATAAAGTGGCCAGATATCAAAGTCAATGTAAAAAGGCTAGTTGTAGGCCACCATCTGATTGTCATATGGAAATGTATTAGGGTACAGAGAAAAGAAAAAAAAATAGGGACAGAGTGGAAAAAAAGGTTGAAATGTTTACTTTTATTTTGTCATTAGAGTTTCTCAGATCCCATCGCAACTAAAATAGCACGTTAAATGCTGAGTATTGTATGTGTTCTTTTATGTACTCTGTATGTGAATCAGTACATGCTTCTTAAATGGGCTTTCTCTTACGCCAACAGGACACAGAACACATTACAATCATGATATTACAGCTCTATATACTAAGATGTATACTTGATATCATTTTCATGATGAAATGAACTAAAGCATGTATTAAACATGGGGGCACGATGGAGCAGTGGTAACAATGTGCTGGCTTCGCGTCTAGAGATTGTACCTGCCTCCCCCTCAAGATGCTTGCTGGGATGTGCGCGACTCTCGATGAAATGATTTATTGTAGCAGTACTGTCTCTTTCAAACGTGCCAACACCCAATTCCTCTCCTTCATTTTCTTTCTCCATGTAACCAATTGCCACAAAATAAGCTCTTTAAAAATTAATGTCAAGTCATCTGTAAGCTTAAAATGTGGATTCTTGAGAACTTTTAAGGAACTTTGAAATATCTTCGTAATCTTCGTAGTACATATTTAATTATTCCAATCCATCTATCCATCCAGTCCAGTCGCAAGGCCAGAACAGTCCCTGGATGGGGCACCAGCTCATCACTACCACTGCAACACCGAACCAACACGTTTAATTAATAACAGTATACATTATTTAATTGAAGTTAAAAATGTATCTGTATAATGTAATATACATACCTGAATGCATCTCATCTTAAAAATGATATCAAGAGCTCCAAGAAGATAGCTCTTGGAAATCTAAATCGACTTAGAAGCCAGTTATCACCATCAGTAAATATGCGCTCTCTTCTATTGAATTGAATTGAATTCCTTTATTGTTATTGTATGGTACAATGAAATTCAATATGCAAATCCTCCATAAACTTGTTTTCCTATAAAATGATAAAATAATAATAATACGATAAAAACAATGAAAAATATTCAATATGAAAGCATAAGTACAATATACATGTGCTTATAATTTAGATGCAAATGGTTCATAAAGTGGCTCAGGCTGTGCAATATTACAACTGCAGTGCAAGTTTACAGTGAGGTAATTGTAATACTTGTAATAATTGTAAAGTTCAAACAGTACAGGACTGATTGAGTGTGTTTATAGCTCTTGGTATGAAAGTTTCTGAACCTTGAGGTTTGTGTAGGAAAGGCTGTGAAGCCTTTGTATTGGGAAAAGTTCAAATAGACTGTGCACATGGCTGAGGCCGCGTGTGCTAGATGATGTATCCCCATAATCCTTTTTCCGATCAGCTGCTGTACAGCTTTGATTCTACACTCAAATAAAGTGGGTTAAAATACTCTGTGTGGTGTTCTGATAGTAAGAATGCTAAAGCAGTTATGGTATTTTGAATAGTTTGGCCATTCCATGGACCATTGTATTGTTGCAGGTTGATTACAATCAGATGCCTTAAATTTATAAATGATATGTGATTAATTTCATTGTATTTGATAAAGCTGTGTCTGGGATGTGAATCTGAAAACTATTGGGAAACCACACAAGAACAGTAGCACTACTTTAACGCTTGGTGCTGCCAGTTTGCAAAACCAAATGGAAACTTGCCAACGCACAGGGTAAGGCTGGCGTGAGAATGTGCGTGGTTTTATGGTAAGTTTAGTTTTTATACATTGCAATGTGAGTGTGGAAATGGGCATATGCAACATTTTGCGTACGATCCGTTTATACATGAGGCCTCAGATGCTTCCCCACTCTGAAGTGAATTTATAGTATCTAATAATTCTGATAGCGTCAGAGGTTTATCCAATTCCTCTGCACTAAGTATCTAGTTGTGGTATCTGTAATGTATCAAAAAATCTATTACATTGTGTTTTGTATTTTTTAAACTGAATAGAATATATGGACATATAGTAGTCTCTAAATGTGTGCATTATATTTTAATGGTCAATGATTTTATCTCCATCTGTGTTGGTGATTACTGATAATTGCATTGGGAACTTCCTGCTTGTGGATTTTTTGAGCTCAGATCTTATTAGCCTTCTCTCTGGGTTCAGAATAGTGTTTCAGAGTAGTGATCGCGATTTAATAATTAGTTTGTCTGTTTCTTCTGTTGTCAAGAGGTTGAGTGCTGATTTCAAAGCCTGTTTTTTCATAAAACGTGCCTCATTTGGAAACCTGCTGTGATCTTGATCTGTTGTGGTAATTTCACTGACTAAGTCTGAGGCCTTCTTGGTTTCCGATTTGTTTTTGTGGGAAAGATATGTGATAATCTGCCCTCTTGAAAATGCCTTGAGAGTTTCCTAGAGTATTCCTGCAGAAACCTCTGAGGATACATTTGTCTCTTAAAAAATCAATTTGCTTGGATATAAATTCCATATAGTTCTCATCTGCTAATAACAGGGGGTTACGATGACCGCTGTGAGATGAGTATGTAGGGCACAGTGATTTGAGCTCCATGATCAGAAGGGCATGATCAGTGATAACAACAGCGTCATACTTGAAAGATTTGATCGTGGGCAAGAAATTGTTATCTGTAAAGAAATAACCAATTCTTATTTATCCATTTTACTCCAACAGCTGTAAGTTCCAACATAATAATAGGCTCCTTGGCCTTAATACCTGGCAACAATATATAATCAAGGTTAAAGCTATTGTATGAAGCAACATACTACATTTATCTAAGTTTACAAAATGTCCTTAAAAGCTCAGAAGCAGTGTCTCTCTGACCAAACATTGAACTTTATAAGCTATAATGTCTAAGGTCTCAATCACGCTCTAAAGAGAGAAAGGGAGAAAAAAGTATTTTCTCATCTAACAGGTCTAAATGCCAAGATAGTATTTTTAGAGGACACTCACTTAATAAGTAAGGACCAGTTTTGGTTGTAAAGAGATTAGACTGGAGAAATGTTTCACTCCACCTATACAAAGAAAACTAAAGGTGTGGGAAACGTAATACACAAAACAATCTCATTTGTAGTATCAGACATAGTATCTGATCCTGAAGGGCAATATGTCATAATGATGGGTAATTTATTTAAATGTAAAGAAAGTTATCCACATCCTTGGCCTCACAGATCACATAATTCTGACTTAATCCAGGTTTCCTACTAAGAAATTCTTCAGAGTGAAAATGGTGACCCTCTAACAGCTGAGCTTGAGAGTATGCTAGTTATCTGCTTGTTCACTTTGTGTTTCATTATTGTTTGGCTACTTGTTAAGGTCAAAAGCCTCAACTAAAGGTTGTGAATCAAAAAAAAACTGAGTCGGTTGCTGTTAAGACCAAAGAAGTCTTTTAGCAACAGAAGTTAATTACTAATTAAGAAAGCGGCTGCAATGGAAGTTGCGGCCACTTCGACTCTATAGGATTTAATCTTGACGATCCCTGATCTATAAGGGATTGTAAACAGCCTTAACAGCAAGTGTATACTACACTAAAACAGCAAGATTCTGACAATAATTCATTTACAATTTTATACTTAAGAGGAAAGAATATTTTAGTTCTACTCTTGGTCCTTGTTGCGATGTTTTAATTAACAGTAGAGTGGTAAGTGAATGATTTGAACAGACCAACAGAAAAGTATTAAAATAGTCAGTTCTTATTCATATGAATTAGTGAACTAGCTTTTCACCATAATGTACTGTATATTAAGAAACTGCCTTCACTTTATAATGTTACAAAGCAGGAGAGAAAGAGTGAAATATTGTACAGCAATGTATTAAATAAAGGTTAAGATAATGTGAAAGACAATGTCTAAATTTTATGTGGATTCATTCTAACAATCCCTATCCCTTCTTCCATGTGTAACAATTGTTTTTTTTCCCAAGCATAGTGGTAGGTTGAATAACAATAAACCCCAAAGAATAATCTTCAGACATCTGTAGTTGTATCATACAATAAATGTTTTTTTTTTTACATGTACAGTGGTGAGTGCTGTTCTCTCACTGATCCAGTCTCCTGGGGTTGAATCAGCCACCTGGCTTTTGTCTGTGTGGGCACATTCTTCCTACGTCTGTATGGGGTTTCCTCTTAACACTCTAATTTTTCTCTCAGATACTCGAAGATATTCAGTTTAAGTTCATCAGCTATTCCAAATTGTTCCAATGTGAGCGGGACTGTGTACAAGAATGGGCCCTAGAATGGACTACAATGTTTCCTGCCTTGCCCAGTGCTCTGGAATAGGCTCTAGTCTCCTATGACCCTGAATTGAATTAATGGGAGTGTCCTGTTATATGAAGTAGACCACTCAAGTTAGTGAAATGAGTAGTGACAGGTCTAATCCTCTTTTCCGATCCCTGGCACTATTGAATTTGGATGATTTGTACATTAATATTTAAGAAACAAATCATATTAAAACCACACTTTAATTTACTTAATTGGTAACAACTAATTTTGTGCTGCTTATTATAACACAGACGACTATTGAAACCTCATTTGGGTTCACATTTATAAAAGGTTGTGTGGATTCGAGTGTAAAAATATGCATATGCCATAAAACAAGAAAATGAATATGCCAACAAAAAAAAACTTATAAAACCTGGCATATGCACATTTCTATTCAATTTACCTTTATAAATCAAAATCATATGGTGAATGAGCGTAAGTGACTGCACCTTAAACACCACCCGGTTGCCACCTTGAAACTACCATACATGATTGGACTATGAGAATGAACCTCGTACATACTGTATGCTGTCACAATGCAGTAGAACTTCATTTTCTGGTAGAGCAGCCTCCCACTTGACACATCAAGTCCTGTGCTGCACCCTGCAGCTAAGTGTGCAAAAACATGCATTACATCGTAGCGGCACACCTTTGTATTCTGGGTGTCTGGGAAATGCATAAGGCAACGGCGTCTGTGCAGATCCCCACCAATCACTTGGCCCATGTGTAGGCTATATTAACTTAGGGTTCATCTTGTTATCTTACCAACAAGCCAGCCGCCATATACAGCAACATTGCGTCTGCCAAAGCTTCTTTGCCTCAAAATAAATGAATCACACGTTGATCCAGGCCATCAACACGCGATGTCTGCCAGTCACATCTTGGATGACTTGTGGATTAATAATATGTAAACTGCTTACGGTTAACAAAAGCAGCTCCATTCTTGCCAGGTGACTTTATTGCAATATGAGTGCAGTAAAGTGCTCTAGTTATATCGGGAGGACCAGATTTCTTCTGTAAATTGCTGTAAATTGACTTTCGATGTTGAAAAAAACATGTTTTATGTATGTACACCCACACCAAATGAAAACTGGATGTAGTATCTCACTGATTGGTTAATGACTTCTAGTACAGCTGGAGTGATGAAGTGAAACTTGGCTGAGATATTCGTGACCTGTCATACAGTTCCCTGAGAAGCGACAGCAGGTAGGTGATATAAACTGATGAAAACCAAAGAAGTTCTTCAGTGCAAATATGCAGCATCAGCTCTCTTAAAAGGGAAATCAAATACAGTCGGTCCATCATATTGGTCAGTTTTAAGGTTTGATAAGTTTGTCACCTCTTGTATGATTTACAATGCACAAAAATTGTCATTTAGCTGGTTTGACTTAATTTCCCTGCTTGATCAAGAATGTCATCATTTCCCAGTTTTACAAAACGTTGTGTATGGATTGGTTGGATTTGCCTTTTATATGCATACAGAGGTGGGAAAAAGTAGGTTTGCAGTTGTTCATATGGAAAAAGATGTTCAGGTTATGATTAATACCATAGCTTTATTAACTCAGTATCTTTATTAACCCAAAAGAATGTCATGATGGCTAAGTGCACGTAGGTACAGTCTTGTAAGTGCTCAAATTGCCTGCCTTTATTATTTACACATTCTTGTAGTCTATGTGCTACACTCAAGCACACTTTAATTATAAGAAGTAAACAAATAAATGAGACAGACAATACAATAATTAATAAATAATAATGCAAGAATAAAGTCTTGTGTTTCATGTACTCACAACTGTAAACCTACTTTTGCCCACCCCTATATAAAATATATATGCAAGTGCTCCCATCAACCTTTCTTTTATAAATTTCTACTTTGCCTGGAAAGTTGCGTACACACATTTCAATTGAAATTTTCAATTGAAACACCCCGTTAAGTCAAGTTCCCAATTAGGAAACTCAAGGCTAATCTGTCAAGTTCAAGTATGTCCAACCTCAGATCATGATGTCAATCCAAAACTTTAGCGAGAGCTGTAGTATTATACCGTTTATTAGCAATTATCAATTTTTGACTCACTAAATCAGGTGTACACATAGTACTGTCCAATATCTATCTGTGGATGTGTTACTGCGATGTTTGAATGTGCAGAATACCACATAATGTGTTGTTATCAACTGCAGTTTACTCTGATGGACCACAAACAACAAAGGTTTTCCTGGATGTGTCCATATTGAATTTCCAAATATTTTCCAGGAACATGGTCAACTCGGGTGTGATGTCATTCCCAGCTCCAACATCCAGCTTCTGAGGTAATTGTAACACAGGATTAGAATCACCAGTCAAGCTGACATGTATGTTTTGGGTTAAGAGTAGAAAACAAAGCACCAAGAGAAAACCCATGTGAACATGGGAAGAATATGCAAACCGTCATCTCACACTCGTACCCATTTATTTTACTAATTTTTATATGACTAGCCTAAAGTTTGTAGGATATTTATCAATGGAAGTTATGTAACAATCAATACTTTTTCTGCCGTAAAATATTAAAAAGTTTTTCGAACTTACAACTATATAGCTGCAATAGTTGTGTCAGCTTTATTCATATCTCTCTATTATTTAAAAAAAATTCTGAGCCAAGACAAGACATGTCCAGCTATCAACCATATTCAACTACTCTCACCTCTCATTTGTGTGAATGCTTTTGTCAGACACAGTTCCTGCTCTCTCAGCCCTTATAAATTTTAATATTTTCCTCACTTTCAGTTCCCAATTAAAGAAGATGTATTATGTCCAAGTCTTTTTGAAGAATTTCATCACAAAGGGTTATCAACAGAAAAAATGAGTACACAGCCAATTGTAGCACTGGGAAAAGATGAAGTCAAATGAATTAACGCCAAAATTGTTGATTGGATACACATTAGATTGGTTGAATGCGTATCAATAGACTATGCTGAAACAGTTGATGGTGATTGTGCGGAACATGAAAACATAAACTTAAAACATCCTGAAGAATATCTACAACTATTAACACCATCCGGTCTCCCTCCGCACAAATTACTGCAGAATGAAGGATGTATCCAAGAAAGGTAATTAGTAAATCTGCCGTGCATAACATTGACAACAAAGGAGATCTTGATATGCCATTTGTATTAAAATGTTAACAGTTTCCCGTTAGAATAGCTTTTGCAAAGACAACAAATCTCAGAGCCAAACATTTGAAAAAGTAATTTTATTTAATTGAAAGAAACAAAATTCAATCACGGGCAGTTTATATGTTGTGTTGTCACATTGAAAATCCAAACAGAATCAAAATTCAATGCAATATTGGTGACACTAAAATGATGCTAGTGTATGTGTGCGCTTGTATTCACCTTTCAATGAGCTGATGCCCTGTCTAGGGATTGTTTCTGCCTCGTGCCCAGTGCTAGCTGGAATGGGCACATTCCTGGATTGAAGGATTTAATCATTAAACATCCTTTTCAGAGATATTGCGGCAAGGTGTTATTGGAATTTAATGGGTGTTCAGGCAATTCACAACACAGCAAAGGCGAACCTGTTCTCACCGCGATAATATCTCACACTGCCACTTGGTGGATTCTTGGTGGACGCTTGCTTAGCAGGAGTGTCCGCTGCAGCATGCATTGTGTCGCTTCAAGTATAAACCCAGCCTTAGAGTTGGGGATATACTGTACATTAACTGGTAAATTGAGAGCATTTTCTGAGCATGTTGCCCACCTTTTCTTGTACAATGGCAATACTACTGATGCTGTTAATTTCACAATTTTCACTACCTTCAACCAAATATACTCGGACAAGGAACAAAACACTTATTACTGTTGTGAAGTAGCCACATGTTAAGAGAGAAAGCCACAGCAAAGCTATTAATTACTTAATATGTTATTTAAAGGGAGTAAAAAAAGTCAGTAATCCAAAATAATTCATTTTCAAAAACAAAAAATATATAGATTTTTAACTGACACGATTTTATTAAAAAATACACTAAAAAGTCGAAAATACATTTTTCATAGATCGGTTAAAATGAAATTTCTAACCAGCTTCACTATGGAAAGAAAGTGACACATCATATAAAAGTTGATTAGTATATGTAGGATGGTTAATGGTTATAATTGCCGAAACTTTGAAATTGTAAGGTTTTTTTTTTATCATTTAAGGAATTTATGCATTTAATTGAATTAAATTAATTATTTTATGGGCACCCCACTATTTTATTTTTAGTCGCATATAACCAACAAAATCTTAGTTCAAGAAAGAAAAATATTTTATACTTTTTAGTGCATTTTTGAAAAAAATCAAAACACTTAATAATCCTTTTTTTTTTTTTTTTATATTTTGTAGACACCCTGATGCCACACGTTACAAAAACCTTGACTTGGGTGGGAAGGTGATTTGACAGGAATTACATTAGCGACAGAATGGAATCGAACCTACAATTTTAAAGTGAAACATAACATTTCATTCATGTTCATTTCTCACTTCAGAAAATCCTAATTATGGTGAAACCTTACACATGTAAACTGCTGGAAATGTGTGTTTGTCTGTTGGAGAATTGAACCTTCAATCTTTCTTAGAATAACCCAACACTTTATCCACTGATCCAATATTGTCTTATCAGTAAAAAGAGTGTAGTCAAATTGAAAACTTGGTAAAATTAAAAAAAAAAAAAATAGTTTGTATACATTGGTCTTGAACTTTCCTAATTTTTGAATGACCAACACAGCTAATTTTTCATACATACATGTGTTGGCTAAAAGCACTATATATATGTGTAATCACTAAAAGTATTCTTCTTCTTTCGGCTGCTCCTGTTAGGGGTCGCCACAGTGGATCATCATCTTCCATATCTTTCTGTCCTCTGCATCTTTTTCTGTTACACCCTACTACTTTCCGCATCTCTCTGACTATCCCACTTCTTCTTTGCCATCCTCTTCCTCTGTATACTCTCCTGTATTTCCTCATTCCACCACCAGGTTTCCTTTTCCTCCTTCTTATTTCCAGATGTCACGCCAAGCACCCTTCTTGCTGTCACCCTTACTACATCTGCTGTAGTTTCTCAGCTGTCTGGTAACTCTTCACTGCCACCCAGTGCCTGTCTCACCTCCTCCCTAAACTCAACCTTGCAGTCTTCCTTTTTCAACTTCCACCATTTGATCATTGGCTCTGCCTTCACTCTCTTCCTCTTCTTGATATCCAACTTCTTCCTACAGATCACCATCCTATGCTGCTTAACTACACATTCCCCTGCCACCACTTTGCTATCTTCAATCTCCTTCAGATCAACTCTTCTGCATAGGATGTAATCTACCTGTGTGCATCTTCCTCCACTCTTGTACATAACCCTATGTTCCTCCCTCTTCATAAAATACATATTCACCACAGCCATACCCATCCTTTTGGCAAAATCCACTATCCTCTGACCTTCTTCATTCCTGTCCTTGACACCATACCTACTCATCATCTCCTTGTCTCCACTGTTCCCTTCACCAACATGCCCACTGAAATCCTCTCCAATCACCACTTTCTGTCCCTTGGATACACTGTTCATCACTTCATCCAACTCACTCCGAAAATCTTCTTTCTCACCCATTGCACACCCAACTTGCAGTGCATATGCACTAACAATATTCATCATCACACCTCCAATTTCCAGCTTCATAATCATTACTCTGTCTGACACCCTTTTCACCTCCAAAACACTCTTGACATACTATTCCTTCAAAATAACCCCTACTCCATTTCTCCTCCCATCCACACCATGATAGAACAATTTGAATCCACCTCCGATCCACCTGGCCTTACTCCCCTTCCATTTAGTCTCTTGCACACACAATATATCAACCTTCCTTTTCTCCATCATATCTGCTAACTCTCTCCCCTTACCAGTCATACTGCCAACATTCAAAGTTCCTACCCTCAGTTCCACTCTCTTTACTCTCCTCCTGCCTCTGGACATGTCTCCCCGCCCTTCTTCTCCTTCCTCTTCTTCGACCAACAGTAGCCCAATTTCTGCCAGCACCCTGTTGGCTAACAGTACTGGTGGCAGTCGTTGTTAACCTGGGGCTCAACCAATCCGGTATGGAAATTTGTATTGTCTGCATATTGATTTGGCAAAATTTTACACCGGATGCCCTTCCTGATGTAACCCTCCACATTTATCCGGCTTGGGACCGGCACAAAGAAACACACTGGTTTATGCATCCCTTGTGGCTGGGTTATGTGTAATCACTAAAAGTATAATATAAGGAAATGAGCTTAAATTTGATGTAATTAATGTACAGATCCTGGGTCAAAACTGATGAAATATTGCATTTTCACCAGAGATCAGAATGCATGCAAAGTCTGAAGGGCATTGGTTTGGTAAAAGTGGGTAAAAAATTGATTGCAGAATTTTGTCCAGACAAACAGAGAGGGCAAGTTGAAAAAAATTGTGTAATAATAATATAACAATAATAATAAAAACTAGAGCCAAAAGCAAATGCTGAAATTCCAATAATAACAGAGAAGTACAAAACAGAAATTATGTGCCAAGAGGAGTAAACCATGAAGGTCAAAATCCCTACCACCTAAATTTGAATTTTTTAAAAGAACTAAATTGAATACATAACTCAAAAATTCTGAAAATAAAAGCTAAGCTTACTGGTAACTAGTCACACAAACATCTTCTTTTTAAGCTTTTTCCAGTTTCAAGTTGGTGTTTTGGAACAGCTTCCTTCACTCTCACTTGCTGTATACTGAAACCCCTTTCTCCCTTAGAATCCCCTTCACATAATCCATCCATGTTCTCTTTGGTCATGCTCTCCTCCACCATCCTGACTCCTCCATATCCATGATTCTTCTCCCCACATTCTTTACCTCTGTTTTCATTACAGACCCATATGGTTTTAACTTTCTTTCCTGTAGTTTCTTGGAGATCTCCCTAACTTTCTCTGTACCTCCGATTCTCTCATTCCTGATCTTCGCAATTCTTTGTTAGTTCACACATCCATCCTAACATCCGTTTTCCTTTCATGCAGCTTTTCAGTTCCCGGGTTTCTGCTGTATTTAACAGTGCTGGTCTGGCCATTTGTACCGCTTCTTTGGTCAAATAACACACTCAATACCATTTTCCAGTTTTTTCAACCTGGTTGCAGTCTATGGTTTATTTCTGAATCAAGATCCTGATATTCTGTCATTGTTGATCCTAAATAAGTGGCACTCAAATATAATTTGTAAAGGTCCTCTCGCTAAATTTTCTCATGAGCTAAAGGTCCAGAGAACTGATGTCCAATGAACAAAGAACAGAACTTTGTTAAAAACAAATGTGTCAAGAATTCAGACTATACGCAAAGTAAGCATTGCAGTTTTAGTGAGAAAAATTACATTTAATTCTGTAACCAAGCCTTTAAAATTTGGCACAAAATGTGTGATGATCAGCTGGAGACACTCGTGCAAATGGTCGTTGCGGAGTCTATTTGTCATATTCAAAATTGAATATGCTGATTCACAGCAGTATGTTGAGGCAAACATGGTGAGAAGTTAAAGGATCAGTTTTTGCAGATGGCTGCAGTAATCATCTTTGTCCAGAAAGTGACCACATCACAGTGAACTTCCTTTAGAGTAGGGGTTCTTAGCCTGAGGTCCGTGGACCCCTAGGGGGTCCATGAATGGGTTTCAGAGGATCTGTGAGAGTTAGATAAAAATTAGCATATTCACTATAGAGCAGGGTACTGTTGATTTAGAGTAAATGTAGTAGTAGTAGTAGAAGATCTGTTTTAATTTGCACAAGAGGATTGTATTTCATGATTATAATGAGTGGCCATTACTTTTTGCAAAAAAAGGAATATTTTGTAGATTATTTGCTTTAAACTTTTAATAATACTTTGTGTATGTCATATATGTACGAGACAATCAAATCTCGATAAATAAAGTACATTATATTTAATGCAGGCAAAGTTGTGTTTATGTGAATATTTCTAGGGAAGGAGATCCATAGCTTTCATCAGATTCTTAAAGGCGTCCATGACTCAAAAAAGGTTAAGAATCACTGCTTTAAAGGAAGGTTTTCTTGGAGGTCAATTGACACAGTTAGCTGTGAAGCAGCACTGACCCATTGACAGATTTTCTTTGCTCCCATGAAGAATTCTGTGACACTTTTTACTGCAAATGGGTTTTCAAGGAACAGGACGTTTTCCCAAGCTGAAGTCTTCAAAGCGAGTTTTGAAATTTTCAGTGAATTTCTCCAGGAAATAATTCTGATGGCGATGTTTTTCTTTTGGTTTGTTCCAGAAGTTTTCAGAAGTGAAGCATGCCTTCCTGTATATATCTTTAAATACCTTTTCTCTGGAAAGAATGCACTGCTGATAAGGTCACATATTGTGCTGTTTCTACCCTGGAGCTTCACATTTGGGTCGGTGAGGTGGGATGTTCTGTTAGACAAACAAGCAACAACTTCCATTGTTTCAATCTGCATGAAATCCATACACTGTTTTAGGTTTTGCATTATTTTGTTCAGATGAAAATGTTAGCAGTTCTTTCTGAGTGACCCAAAAAGTTTACAATACCCTGCTGAGCCACCTTACGTTATTGTGCAAAAATAAATCATCAAATGTTGCACTAACACGTGTCAGGAATGCACCAATAAATAATGCTTCAGTGTAGATGATGCTTGCCAATAATCGACAAGTTTCATCACTGTCGTCATAACTTTTCAGTAAATTTCTCCAAAACTGGCACAAAAAACTGTCTGGTGAATTACTCAGTGATAGGATTAACAGGTCTGGGTCATGATCTTTCAACTGTTTCACCAATCCCCTCTCTTTTCTTGTCATGGGTGGTGCTCCATTAGCAGCTACTGACACAATAAGCTCAGGTCATTAGTGCTTCATAAAGATTTTTGTGGCCATGAAGAGTTATCAGATGTAAAAACTCTGTATTTTCCTTATCATAAAGTCTAACAAAAAAAATCAATTGTCCATTACCTGAGATGTCCGTTGATTCATTCCCAGCTAACAAAATTGTTTTTGCATTTTTTCATGGAATAGCTAATTTGCTTAAGTAAATATTCAGCAAGTATTTCTGTTCATCTTGCTACAATGGAATCTAAACAAGGTATTTGACTTATTGTTTTCTGTCATTTCATCCTTTTGTTTTCCGTCAAGCATACAGTAGCTTGTATCACTTCACTCATGCATTATTTTACTAATTTGTGTTCAGTCCACAGTGTATTTAAAGAGCTTCTTTAAAAAGCCAGATTTCCCCCGGAGACAAATAAAAATTATATGATAAGGTGGCAGGCCGAGGTCTTGTGCAGAAGTCATCACGCTCACACACCACAGCGTTGCAGCTTCTATAATTGAATCATATACAAGAGCACCAATAATGAGTGCTTTGATGATAGATAGCTTACAGTACAGCTCTTTTTTTTCTTTGTGCTAACAGCAAACAACCAAAATAACTGAATTTTTGTTTTGTTCAGAGTTCTAATTAAATTGTGTTTGGATCCAGATCTGAACTGGCATTCACCTGTTGAGTACCGCTGTCATAGATATTTGTATCCCTTGTAAGTCTTTCTCCCTAGAGGTTAAGTTCTCCATCTTGTCCTTGTCCCTAAAATCTTAAATAATGGGTTTTTTTCTTACTAATGTTGAGGTCTCTATTCATCATAGATCTTCTCTACTCCTTCTGTTTCCTTTCTGCAATATTCTTAGTGGTGCCCCATTGCACAATGTTGTCCACAATTAGCATGCACCATTGGACCTGACCAATTATTTCACTTGCAATAGCATCCATGACTAGAATAAAAAGATATAGGCTTAACAATGATATCTAAAATCATGCTTAAACCTCTTAAACTATGCTGAATTATGTTAAAATGTACTTTCATGAAGTTCAAAGCATGTCAACACATCAGTCAATGGCCTCATGGGTTAGTTCAAAGGCAACTGTTTCTTGAAGCCCACCTCTTCAACAGTAATGTTCTTTAATGGCCCATCGTTACTTTACAATTAGTTATATGCCTCCCGCCTTTTTCCAAGTCAACTTTCAGCATTTATGATTCAATTGATTACACTTTTGGTTTTTCAATTGGAGCACAGGCAGGTCAAGTGACTTGCTCAGTGTCACACAGCGTCAGTCCAAAGCCTTAACCACTACACCAAACTACCTTTATCAGTACCTTGCCATCACTGAAACCAGGCTGTAGGTTGTTTAGGTGGCATCAAGTCTTTCAGCAAGGATTCAGTCTTTGGTCACCAGCTGCCTCTCTTTGCTTCAGTATCGTCAACCTGTGTAGTTACAGTATTTAGCTTTATGTGAAACAATAAGGCCAGCCAGCTGGGCTTTTGCATTTCATAAACACCACATTACTATAATACTGCATTTGCAGATAACCTTATATTGCTATATATATTGATATAGCAATCATTGAATAATAATAATAATAACACATTTTATTTATATAGTGCCTTTCCCATGCTCAAGACACTTACAGAATATCAGAAAGAATGGCAGGGTATACAGTATATAGCATAGTACAAACCAAATAAATAAATAAAGAAGATTAAGACAGTAAATTCAGAGAAAGCCTAACAGACAATATAATTGATGGTCTAGCACACACATACAGGTTACATGAGCATCTTGACAGAGATGTAAACTGAGAGAAGGGGAATGAAGTCAAGTAGAGCTAAAAGCCTTCCTGAACAGATGAGTTTTAAGTTGTTTTTTAAAAGAATTCATGGAGTCAGCTGACCTGATTAATTTCGGTAGGTCATTCCAGAGTCTGGGCGCTTTACAGCTGAAGGCCCTGCTGTCACCCATGGAGTGTAGATTAGTGTGGGGCACAACAAGATTGCCAGAATCAGAGGACTTAGTGAGCGGGCAGGCACATAGTGATGGAGAAGGTCACTGATGTAGTTTGGCGTGAGGTTATTTAAGGCTTTGTAGGTTAGTAGGATTTTATATTTGATTTTGTAAGACACAGGGAACCAGTGAAGACGGAGCAGGATGGGTGTGATGTGCTCGCTGCTGCTGGTTTGAGTAAGGACTCTTGCAGCCGAGTTTTGAATAAGCTGGAGCTGTGATATAAGATTAGAAGGGGCACCTGCCAGCAGAAAGTTACAATAATCGATGCGGGATGTGATAAAAGCATTGACAAGTTTCTCAGCTGTAGAAAAGGAGAGGAAGGAGCAAACATGGGATATGTTACGGAGGTGAAAGTAAGACAGTTTCTTATAGTGATTTATGTGGGCGGAATAAGAGAGGTAGGAATCAAAAACGACACCAAGATTCTTTGCAGTGGAGGCAGGTCTGATGAGATCACCGCCAAGATGGACTGGGAAGGAGCTCATTTTATTAAGTTGCATTTTAGTCCCATTTTGCAGGAGTTCAGCTTTGTTGCAATTTCATTTTAAAGAGTTCTGCTCCATCCAGGTTTTAATTTCACTAAGGCAGGTTGTGAGCTGAGAAAGCTCTGATGAAGTTCCACTTTTAACATTGAAGTAAAGTTGAGTATTATCTGCAGAAAAATGATAGCCCAGTCCATAGCTACGAATAATATGGCCAAGGGGACGCATATAAATACAGAAGAGAAGAGGGCCGAGGACAGAGCCCTGAGGAACTCCTTGTGTGACTGGCGCCAAGCTGGATCTGCTGTTGCCAAGACTAACAAACTCTTGCCTATCAGTCAGATAGGACTTGAACCACTAGAGGGCAGTGCCAGAGATACCCAGCATGTTCTCCATTCTGGACAGTAGAATGTCATGTCTGACAGTGTCAAATGCTGCACTGAGGTCTAACAGAATTAATATGCTATTAGGTATATAGTAATAATAGGTTTTGGCCAAGTTAAAATGGGACCAGGGATTCACAAGCAGGGCAGAAGAGAGGACAGAGCTTGAGGGATATGTAAGCACAAAAAGCGGACCCTCACACAGCAGAAGTTTCTCATGTCTAGTTAAAATGGGCTCTGTTGTATTGCTTTGCTTTTTTGTATAACTACATCTCTCTATCCCTGTCTTTAGTACACATTCTTTTTAAAAATGATATGATACAAATGTGGAATCTGGCTGATCGCTTGGCGTGTATTGGGTCCTTTGGAGTGATTTGTGACATCACTTTCAAGCTCCTGTGACCACTGTAGTTGTTTCTTCTACTCTTACAGATCCACTCTCTCGATTTCACTGAGAAGGGCTTAATGGATAAATTACTGGGTGTATCAGAGCCTTGGAGCCAAAGAAAATATTCCTTATGCAATATTTTCCTAATCTTACACAGCACACTTTTTGTAAATTGAAATAGTCCTGTGATTATGCACAGTATATGGTCAAACTAGATTTCTTGGGGTTGTGCGATTGATTTCACAAAAGTGTGTGTGAATTTGCTGCCAAAGTGCTTCAGTGTTTTAAAATTTTTGGGATCCTATTTTATAGAGAATTTAATGAAAGTGCCATGTAAGTATTAGTAAGAGCATAGCTGTTCATAGAAACCTGGGAGTTCAGACGTCTGCTACACCTTGAGCAGTGCTTAGAGTTTTTGATTCTAGTTTGAGATTGATCTGGAGAGACAAGTGAAATGAACATTTTATAGTGCTTGGCACTGTACCGTATATCCACGTGTTTTGATTTCTAGCCATTGGGTTATAAAACGCTTGTATGCTCTATAAATTTTATAAGAAGAAATGTTGATAATAAACACCTGCTTTACTGATCTTATTGATTTTAGTTTTCTGTTTTTGATTGAAGTGTTCCCCCATTTTGAAGAGGTTGGGGAAAGGGTAAGGGTAGCTTTGCAGGTTACTTCTGTGGTGTACTTTTACAATGTAAGTTTATATCTCCCATCCATTCACTATCCTAACAGAGGAAATTCCATAACTACCCCCCTCCCCAATCCCACCTAATCGCCATCATCTGTTGGAATTGTACTGTATGCTTCACTCTCTCGGTTCACCATTAAGTCATCAAAGGAGTAACTGCATTGTGGTCAGGCAGTACAAGAGCATCCCTGTGTTTGACCCCAAACTGTTTCCAATCATTTCAGGGTGGCCACTGAAAAAGTTTCTTTCCATCTGGTAAGACTTAATATCAAGGGGCAACATTTCTCAAATGTGGCTCATTCCTGCATGTGCTAGTAGAGAGTGTGTATTTTCTTTTTTATATTATTATTAAATTTCATACTGACTTACATTTTCGTCTTAGATGGCATGTTTTAGTACACGACTGCTGCAAATTTAAAATGAATTGTGTACAGTAATTTTATGAATGTTCATTTTATTTAAAAATAAAATGAAAAAAGAGTGTAACCAGAGAAATTAGAATGAATAATTATTGAAAGGGAAGGGTAGGATGGCACAGTGGTCAGCTCTACTGAGTCATGGACCCAGCATCCCGAGATCATGAGTCTGCAATTTCTCATCATGTCTGCACCCCTGAGTGCCCTGGCCTTTCTCGCACATCTCCCCAAAAACATGACCAACCAGCTATTACCAGCTTTTACATTCCATAATCACCACAATACTATAAGAATGAATTAAGCTACCGTTAATATTGCTAATCAATACATAATAGGCTTTGGCCATGTCAAATTGAAGGCAAGGATTCACAAGCTGGCCAGTAATGTGGAGTGTTGAGTGTTGGTGAATTGGCCATGTGTGTGAGTGAGGGGGACTCCCTGTTCAGGACATTGACCTGCCTCTTTAGCTTAATGCTGCTGCCCCCCCCTCCCAAACCATTCACGGTCGATTCCACCTGGCCCTCTTGATGTCACTTCCAGGACCAAGCCTTGCTGGCTCCGGCCCCTGTGATGTCACATTTGGGCTTGAGCCTATGGCTAAAGACCTTCATGAGCCCGACCCCTTTGATCTCACTTCCTGTCTTCCCCTTTAAAAGCCTCCACCTTTTCCCTATTCCCTCAGTTCTGTTTTGGACTTGGGTTTTGTGCACATCAGTGCTGTATTCATTTCTCAACTTTGCAGGCAGGATACCAAATATACGGGTGGCTGCCCCAAACCTTGTTATGACTCTGTGTGGAGCATTTCACAATACATATTTCTTACATTGGCCTTTTTTAAATAATACTAGGGGGCTTTGCTCCCTGCTCACATCATTCGCCCACCCCTAGGTTTGGTTTACCGAATATACCATTTACAGAGATTGTCATTTTCATGGGAATTGTTACATATGTATTATTTTCACTTTTGCTTTAAAACTTTTGTAAAAACAATACTTGTCCTTTATTTCCGGCCCCGGGCGTGGTTAAATCTTTCTCGCAGGATGTGTAACGCTGCTGGTGTTGTGAAGTGGGGGTGTTGGGGGTGGCTGAACGCACGCTAAGGAGATGCCATCGGATCATCTGCTGTCTTTCTGCTGCTGCTGCTGATGAGCTGCTGTCTTTTTGTGCTGCACGTCGATCATTTAAAAGCCTGTACAGCAGCTGTCCTTTTGCCACTTTGTGTCTCTGCCGTTTGTGTTGTGAGGGGGGAGCTGAACGCACGGTAAGGAGTTGCAGTCAGATCATCTGCTGGCTTGTTGCTGCTGGCTTGTTGAAGCTGGCGAGCTGCGTGTTCTGCTTGTCACGCTTTGCGTCGATAATTTCAAAGTCTGTACAGCAGCTGTGCTTTTTCCACTTCGCGTCTCTGCCTCTTGCATTGTGAGAATAGGGGGGCGGGGCTGGTGTCTGAACGCATGCTAAGGAGAAGCGTTCAGATCATCTGCTGGCTTCCTAATGCTGCTGCTGGAAAGCTGTGTGTCCTGCTTGTCGCTTGTCGTTTTTGTAAGAGCTGGGAGCACATGATGTCTGTCTGCCAAAAGCATTCTAACAACTGCTTGGTTAGATGTCCGTGAACTTGTTTTAAATGTTGTCTCTCACTGCCTTGTCTCGCGTGATAATAAAGTGTCTCTCACGGGACGTCAAATTGTCTTCCAAGAAGATCACGTCTCGTCTCCCTAGTCTCCGTCCCAGGATTTTTTTTTTTTATTATAGAGAAATAAGTGCTTGTAGCAAAGAGGAGGAAAAGCAAGGGGAGGCGGAGGAATAACCTGGAATGAGTTCCTTGAATGTATATTGTTCTTTTTGTATATTGATGCTATTTATACTAATGAACTTGTTTGTAAAAAAAAATGTAAAATATCTGATCAAAAATCTGTAATTTATGAAATATGTAAGGCCATCTGTCACTTTAGTGACAGGCATGAGCCCAGTGAATATAATTATTTTTCAGTTTGGTTGCCTATCCAAATAGATTCAACACATTTCACAATAGGGTAGTGTGTGGAAGCAAATTACTTGCAGGCTTTTATTGTATATAGTATCTCATTTTCTGGAAACAAATCTTGTAGAGAGATTTCATATAATTTATTTGACCACAACAAGACTTTTGTGGATGTATTTGGGTTTTGTAAAGCTAGAAAAAACAGCTTCACAGGAAGTCTAGAGGAATACTCATGGTCTTAGTCCAAGACTCAAGGGTCTGATTAAGGCCGAATTATTGGACTTATTTTAGGTTAAGCATCCATCCATCCATTGTCCAAACCCACTTATTCAGGACAGGGTCAAGGGGCAGGTGGAACCTATTCCAGCAATCACTAGCCACAAGGCATGAACAATACCTGGGCATGGCACCAGTTCACCACAGGGTGAACACACAAAAATGCACACTAGGGCCAGTTTAGCCACACCAATTTACCTAACCTGCACATCTTTGGACTGTGGCAGGAAACTGGACCTTCCCGGAGGAAACCCATGTGGACACAGATGGAACATTCCAACTTTATGGAAAGAGCACCAGGGACCCTGTTGTCCTTATTGCAAGACAGCAGCACTACCACAGTGCCACCCCTTAGGCTAAATAAGTAAAGAAAAAGTGCTGTTGGTGATTAAACTCAAACTAATGTACATGGGTTCTCTCTGCTACCTTGACTTTCACCTTGACTATAAGATCCTACTAACTATACTAGTCATATTTTGTTTAGCCTTTCTCAAATATATTGTGTTTAGAACTGCAAATTAACCAACTAGGCATGTGGAAGAAAAAACCCTAAGTACAGTACTTGAACAATATTATGACACAAAATACAAAATGTAAGTGAAACATTATAGAAAAAGGGTCCGTGTACTTTTTGGTATTTGAAATTTCATTTCAGAAAACATTATTTAAAAAAGAAAAACAGATACTTATTTGATTTTCAACTTAAAAGGGAAAAATGAAAAACACAAAACAATTACTTTTTTTCCTTTTGTTCTTTCGCACGTCAGAAAAGAAAAATGCAAGAAACGAGAACGAGAAAACAAACTTTATTCATTTTGTCTGAACCGGACGTTTTTGTAGCTCAACAACCTGGTCAGGTAATGCGCCACTTGCAGCAAACACTGGTCACTGGTGTCTAGACTGGACTATCATTATGATGTTGGAACGGCTCTCAGACGTGATTTTAGAGATGGCAAAACAAGGCCTGTCATCGAAAATTATATCTGTAAGTCACCAAATGTTAGCTGTTTCGCAGTAAGTAACAATAATAACGTTCATAAAAGAACTGCTACATCAACGAAGCAAAGTTTGCAAAGCTTGTATTTTTACCTGAAAGATGAGACTCAGTTTTTCTGCTGTCATGTCCTCGTCCCGGAGTGTCACTCACTGTTCCGAAAAACAACGTAACGGTCCGTCCTCTGCTGATGCCAGCGTAACTTCAAGGTCATCAATCGATGTGTTGTGAGGAGGACCTTTCGCGCGGGTAGTCAAAAATCGAGCAGAAGAAGAAGTACTTTCATTATTTGAATCACAAATAAATCTCGAAAAGTATGTGTCATTTTTAAGTTTATAACTGCTATCTGTTACCATAGAATTAAAAAAAAATACCTTATTTTCCCTCATTTTATTCTTTAATCAAAAATCTAAATCTGAAAATTCCTTTCATTTTTGTTTTTTCGTTTTTGCTTCTAAAATGAAATTTCAAATACCAAAAAGTACACAGACCAAAAAGGGTCAGTGTACTTTTTGGTATTTGAAATTTCATTTCAGAAAATATCATTTAAAAAAGAAAAAGAGACACTTATTTGATTTTCAACTTAAAAGGTAAAAATGAAAAATGCAAAACAATTACTTTGTTCCTTTTGTTCTTTCGCACATCAGAAAAGAAAACTGCAAGAAACGAGAACGAGAAAACGGCCTTTATTTATTTTGCAGTAACAACGATAACGTTCATAAAAGAACTGCTACATCAACGAAAGCAAAGTTTGCAAAGTTTGTATTTTTACCTGAAAGTTGTGACTCAGTTTTTCTGCAGTCATGTCCTCGTCCCAGAGTGTCACTCTTTTACTGTTCTGAAAAACAACGTGATGGTCCATCCTCTGCTGATGCCAGTGTAACTTCAAGGCCGTCGGTCGATGTCTTGTGAGGAGGACGTTGGGAGGTTCGCACGTGTCGTCAAAAACCATGCAGAAGAAGAAGTACTTAAGGTTTCAGACAACGAAAATGCGTCTGTTTTGTTGTTTTTGAGCTATTACACTTTCATTATTTGAATCACAAATAAATCCAGAAAAGTGTGTGTAATTTTAACTTTATGACTGCTATTTGTTATCGCAAAATTACAAAATACCTTATTTTCTCTCATTTTATTCTTTAATCAAAAATCAAAATCTGAAAATTCCTTTCATTTTCGTTTTTTTCATTTTTGCTTCTAAAATGAAATTTCAAATACCAAAAAGTACACGGACCAAAAAGCCTGGCCACTGAAGAGCTTTAAAGAAATGCATTTAATTATCACAAAAAAAAAACCCAAAAAATAAGCTAATCAGAAAAAGGAAAGGGTATAATCGTGAAAGGAAACACAAAATTAAATACTGTCATGGCTTGTAATTTTGATCACTTTCACCACATTTTCTTGAACACATTCTTCTCTTTGTTTCTCATTTTAGTTATATTTAAACATTTTTTATCTCTTTCTATCACATTGTGCATTGTAATTTTAAATGTTATTTCTGATCTTTGTATCTTTTCAAGTGGCCAAGGCAGTCGTGTTGAAGTGACAGTGTGGTGTTTTATGATCTGTGTATTTTAAAATTTTATTGTGCAAATTACTGCAGAGCTTCTAGAAAGCTACATGTTTGTTGTAGGGTTTTAAGAATTCAAAATCGGGTCTGTATTGTTTTTAGCACCCTTTGATAGAGTGTAAAATCTATTTGTGTTTTCTCTCAACGCCATTTTGTTTCTTTTTGGTTTTGTCATTTTATGATGCATCCTCCAATTGTTGAGGGTGTGAGTTTTATGGATAAACCTCACATTTAAATTTTTTTCAAAGCCTTTTATTTTTGATCTCTTGCTCTTTTTTTCTGAGTTGTGATTTTGATTTCGTTTTCCAGAAAGATAGGATTGACTCTTGCTTCTGACCTCAGCTTGATTTTTTGATGATGCATTTCTCCTGGTCCTTTTCTATAAAAAATATTGTTGGCTCCATACATAGCACTTCTAAGATAGCTCTCTATAGGATAGGACTTCTTGTTCGTTTGTCTGTTTTTTTATAAAAAAACTTTTATTTTGGCAATTAAAGGGTTGTATACCCCACCTTTGTATAGAGTACTAGGGGGCTTTGCCCCTTGCATGCTTTGCTCGCCAGCCCCCGTGCTTGGTTTTCCAAATACACACTTTTAAGATTTTTTTTTCTCTTTTAATTGTTGCTAATTCATTAGTTTTACTTTTATTTCAGAACTTCGTTAAAATCAATATTTGGAATCTTTGGAATCCCAATATGCTTAATCTTTTAAATGGGGTCATGCGTTTAATGACTTTGTACCATAATTCAGGATAGCTTTCTCTGTTTGGAATTTCAGCACAAACAAAACGATCTACATCGATCTACAAATGATCTAATAATTTTTTTTTGCAAACTAACCAATAAATGCATGTGAGGTAAACTCCGTTTTTGAAATTCTCTGACTTAAACTTCAAAGCCTTACAATGTTTACATACTTATGACATATCACCTGTGTCCATATATTCGATCTCTATTCGCCTTTTCGTTATTTCTCCGTGTAATAATTTCTCTTTTTTTGTGCTAATGCGATCTTTACTTTCTTTGTTTTGACACTGTCGCTTTTTTGTGCTTTCGTATTCTGTATCTTGCTCTGCATGTATTTCACGCCTATGTTTTTTTTTAATCTTTTGAATTCCAGTTTTCATTATCTGTAACCAGCTCTGTGTTTGGCCCCCTTGTTTTTTAACCTCTTTATGATGTTTTACTTTGTTTTCTACTCTGTCTTTTATTTCTGACCTCGCTTTGTCCTGCTTTTTTTTCAATGACAGCTGGTCTGTGGTGATTATTTTCCCTTTTTTGAGTAATAACTTCCGTTTGTTTGCGCTACTGCGATCTTTACTTTCTTTTTTTATACTTTCTAATTTTCCTACTTTCATATTCTGTAACTTTCTCCAACTTTTTTTTTGAGCCTTTCGAATTCCACTGCTTTCATAATCTCTAACCTGCTCTGCATGTGTATAGCGCCAACATTTGTGAATGTCTTTCTGAAGTTCTACTTTGTCTTTTACTCTGTCTTTTAATTCTGAGCTTGATTGAATGTGCTTTTTTTTTCAACGCCACTTGTTCTGGGCTGATTATTACTTTCCTTATTTTCTGAATTTGCACCTAGATTATTCTTTTTCTTTTTTGCTCTTTTTTCTCTCCAACGCTTTTGAGTCTCTTTTCTCCACGGTGCTTTCTTCTTCGCTTAGTTGTCGACGTTTCATTTATAACGTATTGCCCTTATACAATTTATATGCGCTGAGACCTTGGATCTGTGTGTGCTCAAATCCTTCACACAACTAAGCGTTTTGCTGCCTGTGGTCTTTTTTGATATTGGTTGTAAGTAGGGTGTGTATTGGAACAATGTCATGTTCTACATCATCGCGAGACGGTCCTTTGTCAATCTCTTGGCACAAAGTGTCATGTTTAAGGTCCCCGCGAGACACTCCGTGGCCAATCTCTTTAGTCTCACGGGTCTTTTAAGTGTCTTCCGAGATCTTAAAATGAAGATCACGTCTCGTCTCCCGTTTTTCTATCCCAGGATTTATTTTTATAATAGAGAGATATCTATCTAAGGTAATAAATAATAATCCAATCCAATGTTGCTTTGATTGCATTAGACTTTTCTTTTATATTGAGACTCATTTTTGAAATAAAGTAGTTGTCGACTGGATTTGTCTCTGGACTGTGAGTCCGCTGTGAGTGCTGCCCGGCATCAAGCTTCTTACCTGAGGCACAACAGATTGGTGATGAGGACTGGGATTGTGGAGCAGCGTGAAAATGGCTAATATTGTTACTGCAGCTTTGGAGTTTAAAGAGTCCGAGGAAGAGTTTTTCTAACTTTGGAGACAAGCTTGATAATTTCTTTGTGGCAAATGCTGTTGCTGAAGAAAAGAAAAAGGTGGTGTTCCTGAGTGTAACTGGGACAAAGAACTTTGAGCTACTAAAAGATGACATGGTGTCATGAACCACAAAGGAATGAGCTTAGAATAGCTAACCACCTCGCTAAAGGCACATTTTGAACCAAATTGGAATATGATGGCTGAACGTTATGCTTTTCACAGTGGAAAACAGCAAGGTATGGAGTCTGTGTCACATAAAATATTGGCTTTAAAGGGACTGGCAAAACATTGTCAGATTGGCACAACTTTAGCAGAACTATTGAGAGGCCAACTAATCTTTGGGTTGGCTAATGGGGAGCTGCAAAGCCAGCTGCTAAAAGGTGCTTATGAGGAAGAGTCAACCTGGGGCAAGACAGTGGATATTTATAAAAATTATGAGTACACCATTGCTAGCATGAAACAATTTCAGTCAGTAAAGCTATTTAGTACTGGCAGCTTGGTTGCTGGGCAAAGAATGAAGGAGAAGTGCTTCTGTTGTCTGGGAATTAACCATAAGCCTAATACATGCCAGTTCAAGGATTTTAAGTGTAACAAGTGTGGAAAAGTGAGACATTTTGGCAGGGCTTGCTGAAGCATTCCAGTTGGTTGAATGAGCGATGTCATTTCCAAAACTTCGTGGATGGTGTAAGAATGAAGGTAGGAGCAACTTCATTTCCTAGACCTGACAGGCCCACTAGAGAAGGGGGTCAGAGGTTGTGATGGACTTCTGTGAGATAAATGACATGAGTGCGATCAGTATGAACAGTGCACCTAGGGCTAATTATCGATTGAATGCTTCTCCGAGGACAGCAGGAAACATGAAGGTGGGGCCAAGGGTACTTGTTTCTTTTGCTTGATACAGATGCTGCCATGTCTGTAATTCTGGAGAAACTGTACGGCGGTTGCATTAAAATCTTATACCTCAGAAAATGTAATAGTTTTAGGTAAGTTACTTGTAGTTGTAGAAAATGACGGGAAACTTGTTCCGTTGCCACTACTCGTTGTAAAAGGAAATGGGGGTGCTTAAATAGTCCGAAATTGGCTTCCTCATTTAATGCTAAAAAGGTCTGGTATATTTCAGGTAACTGATCAAATTGAGGCATTGCAACAGTAATATGGTTGTATTTTTGATGGAGAAATGGGGTTTGTAAAAGGTATCCAGATCAGTCTATATGTATCTGACAATGCTATTCCAAAATTTTGTAAGGCAAGGCCTGTGTTCTATGCAATTAGAGATGCAGTGGATAAACAGTTCGACCTTATATTACAATAAGGAGTATTGGCCCCAGTATTGTATGCAGAATGGACAGCTCCAATTGTACGTATCCCCAACTCAGATGAGAGTATACATGGGGACTGTAAGGCTAGATGTAGATTCCTACCATATTCCCTGTGTTGCTAATCATAAAAGGTTTAGTAAAACTGATTTATCACAAGCATATCAGCAAGTGCTGAACAGGCTAAAGCAGTATGGGTTTAATGTTAATTCTGAAAACATCTCATTCTTTCAGAGTCAAGTGAAGCATTTAGGGCACATATTTGACAGGGAAAGAGTAAGGCCTTTTGAAAGAAAAATCAGGCAATTGAGAGAGCCCCTACAACCTGGAATGTATTAGAACTGAGGTCATTCCCAACTCTAATAAATTATTATGGAAAATTTATTCCCAACCTTTCCACACTTATGATCTTATGACAGGGTTACTGCAGAAATTACAAAAATGAGTGTGGTCAGAACAGTTGCGTTCAGCTTTTGCGAAAACCAAGCGGCAACTTTGTTCAGAAACATTCCTAGCTCATTTTGATCCAAGATTGCCCTTGTCCTTAGCCTGTGATGCTTCACCCTATGGTGTGTGAGGTGTTGTACACAAGTACATAGATGGCACAAAGAGTCCCCTTTGCATATGCTTCTTGAATACTCAGTAAGGCCGAGCAAAATAATTTGTAGATAGAAAAGAATGAACTTGCTATTGTTTCTGGGCTGTTAAAATTTCATGAATATCTATATAGCAGAAAATTTGAGTTAGTCACTGATCACAAGCCCCTAGTCAAACTTTTAGGTCCAAAAACAGCAATTTCCACTTTAGCTCCTGCAAGACTACAAAGATGAAATTCGATTGAAAAAAATCTGCTGAGCATGGTGTAATATATTGCCCAGTATTAGTTCATGCCAGTAGATGGTGCTGTTTGTTTCACAAATGATTCCAATAGGCTTTGATTCTCTTGATTTATGTTCTTGTTGATTATTGTACGTTTGGCGCAATTTATAATATACAGAGTTCAGAAAAATAAACTGATTATTTTCCAGGATATATATCAGAGTGGAACTAACTTCAATACATAATACATGGGAATGTTAATGCAATTATCAAGATTGCCATTAAAGTAGACTGCTCCAAATTCAAGCTTAAAATAACAAAGTGTCTTTCTTAGATGCTCTTCCAGTTTCAGCAGCAGGTATTGCTCAAGTGACAGATAGAGAATTTCACCTTCGTCAACACTGAATCTCTACCTTGAGTTGGTGACCAAAGTATCTAAGAGAGGATGGATTTCTGAACCCTGATTTTTGGAGGAGAGCAGAGCTTACTGTAGAGAACAATTGTGTACATTGGGGGCTTATAGTGGTAATTCCAGCATTGTTACATAGTACCCTACTGGACAAGTTACACAGGGAACACCCAGATATATTAAAAATGAAAGCAATAGCCCAGAGTTGTTTTTGGTGGACAGGATTGGATAGGCAGATGGAGCAGAGGGTGGCTGTGTGCAGATTCTGCCATGAAAATAGGAATCTGCCAGAAAAAGCACCTGAACATTCTTGAAGTTGGGCTAAAAGACCCTGGCACAGGCGTCATTTGGATTTTTGTGAAAACAATGGGCAAATGTTTTTTTATTGTTAGTGGATGCCTACTCTAGGTGGGTCGAGGTTGAAAAGGAAAATGCCACTACTACCACCAGGTTGGCTGAGGTTTTGAGAAAACTATTTGCTGCCTATGGTCTTCTGGAAGAGACAGTAGCAGACAATAGTCCACAATTCAAGTCAGCTGAATTTGCTGAGTTCCTTAGTCTAAATGCAGTAAGACACAAGAGTTCAGTACACAATTGTCCACAAAGCAATGGAGCTGCAGAACATAAAATTGGAAGGACAAACTGGGTGCCCAAGATCATTAGAGCAAAAAGATAGCTAATTTCTTGCTTGCTTGTCATACCACACCTCATGCCACAACAGGGATGAATAGATAGGTCAATAATGAAGCAACTGTATTACAGAGTTATGAGAGTGAAAAAAGCAAGAAGGAACTAGAGAATGTATGTCCCAACAGTGTGTGTTAGTTAGTTAGAATATACTGGGGTGGGTAAGGCTCAAGTTGGGTCCCAGGTACAATTATAAAAAAAACTGGGCAATATCCTGTACCTCAAATGGGTAAATGAGGAGGTGAACCAGTTATTAGCCACAGGAGAAGCAGAAACTGATGCAGCGGAATGGGAAACATCCATACCCATTACTGCCAATGTGACCAAGTCAGAACCTACCAGGGGTGTGCCAGATACAAATGAGGGGAATGGCGGTAATCCTTGGCAAAACCTTACACTTCCTGCAGAATTTTCTGAATTGAATCTCAGGGTTCATTCGCAACAGATAAGGAAGTTTCCTGAAAGGCTGATGCCAAAACTGTCATTTTGATTAGGATTTATTTGTCATGCTCATAACCCGTGGCCCCACTAGAAACCAAGGGGGCTGCCCTCTTATCGCCCTGGGAGAGAAACTGTCCCGATAATATTCTCTCACTCGATCCTTCCACATGTTGGGCGTCCTAGCGGGGTGAGGACACCCCCCACAATGTACAGTATATCTTCAATAAGGACTGCTTGATTCTTGTCATTTATTGTGGATGAAGCTTACTGTTTGACATAATATGCCTTTTTTTGCAAAAATCAGGCACACAAGCTGTTATGACCTTGTTTTTGTTTGTAATTTTTTTTTTACTTGAAGACACGTTTTACAATAAAGTTTCCTTCTCTATGGGTTTTTTGAATTATGCAGAATTACATTTTTGCTACAGTCAGTCAGCCAATCATTTTCCATCCCGCTATATCCTAACACAGGATCAAGGGGGTCTGCTGGAGTCAATCCCAGCCAACACAGGGCGCTAATCCGGAACAAACCCCGGGTAGGACGCCAGCCCACTGCAGGGCACACACACACCAAGCACACACCAAGGACAATGTAGGATTGCCAATGCACCTAACCTGCATGTCTTTGGACTGTGGAAGGAAACCAGAGCTCCCAGAGGATACCTATGCAGAGATGGGGAGAACATGCAAACTCCACACAGGGAGGACCCGGTAAGCGAACCCAGGTCTCTTAACTCTTTTTTTTAAACATATTTAATATTTTCAAAATAATTTTATGTTGATTTTGACACTATATTTGTTTCTCTTGAGCGTTCCCATTTTAGAGCTTTTGTAGTAGCATTACTGGGTAATGAACTGGAAATGCACAGCATGTGATTTCTGCTCTCAAAAAAGGTTAGCACTGATGTCCTGTCTCTGTCTGAGATTTTCGATATATCCTTAGAAAAAATTGTGTGTATTTTCTTGTTTTCGTTCTCTGTGGCAATAGATATTGTGGCTATGTACTTTATTATTCTGGGTTTTGCACTCTACTTCTGACTGCATTTCGTTTCCTGGTCTGTTTCATTAAATACACTGTCTTCTCTCTGAGACAGAACGTAAGAGAAATAAAACTTTTGTGCTGAGCGCTATGAATTAGCGACGCAGAGCTGTGCTTTTCACAAGTACCTTCTGTATATATGTTGTGACCACTAGGTGGCACCATCAAGTGTCTAACCCCAGGCACAACTCTACAGACACAAATCCCCACACTGCACAATTTTTTTGTCCTTCTTTCTTCTGGACCTCCCTGGCGAGTGTCCCTCTCCTCTCCTGAAGCCAGTTCCAGCCTTCTTTGTTAAGTCCCATTTTCAGAAGTACTTCAGGTCCAAACTTCTTGTCACTGGAAATCACTTCTGGGCAAAACCCGAACCTTCACTTCCTGACATCTCGCCCCACTGGCCTCCTTGGAACCCAACAGGTCAAGCTTATGGGACCAAAACTCCAATGCTGCCCAGGAAGAATCAATACTAGGGTTTAACTTAAGGGACCCAATGTAAAGGGGAACAATCTGCATGTGAGAGTTAGGCTTCCATCATCCCATGTGGTCTCCCAACCGGGAAAGAGTCGGGATGCTGCAATCGATTTGTCCTTTGGCATCCAAGCTGGGCATGTGATTACCATCGATTGCTGCTTGGATGCCAGTGCTGTTATGTTTCCCTTCTGTGCAATTCATTATGTTGGCCTCCTGGTTATGTAAGGGATGGTAGTTCATCTCAGCTGGGACGCCGGTCTATCTGTCACTCTGTTTGTGTATAATAGAAAATTTTATTGGAAATTGTAAAGTTAAGATTGAATGAAAAAGATCTTAAAGCACTATGCCATACCATTTACCAAGCCTGCTTAATCCTGAGCAGAGTCCCGGGGGTCCGGAGCCTATCCCATCAAGCATCAGGCTCAAGGCAGGATCAAGCCCCTGAATAGGGTGCCAGTCCATTTCAGGGAAGAGCTTAAATTGAAAGGAAAAAATTTCAGATTCACAAAGCAGTAAATCATTTTTGAGGTTTTCCATTAATTTTAAAACTTTTCACAGATGCATTTGCCATATCCGATATTTGAAGACTAATTTATGAAATGCTTAACTTTGTACAGCTTATTAGTCCACAACAGACTATATGCACAGAATTAAAAAAAAAAAAACCCTCCCAAAGTCTGACAACTTTAAATAAGCAAAGGAGGTTTTATGAAGAACAAACCTTGCTTACAATTAGGAAACAAAATTTATATTTGAGGTTGTAAAGCCAGGATGTAGGAAAATCTTGCTAATTTGAAAGGTGACCTTTAAGTGCACTAAACCAAATAATTTGTAGGCTACGACACGGGGCACATTCTTGTAACAATCTGCGTGAATGCAGATTTAGTGGTTCCCAAAAGACAAACAAAAAAAAAAAAAAAATGGAATGAACTCCATATTCTTGCCAAATAAGATCGACGTAGAGTGTGAAGTACGGCAGCCTGCTTTCAATGCTTGTCATCTCAATAAAACTGGCTGACTGGCAGTGAGATGGTTCACAGAGAAGCAGAAACTTTGGTTTGGAGGGGTCGTGGTGGTGGGTACTCCTGTCGTCACAACAGCAGCTTATCACAGCGGCTCCCTTTCACCTACCTGTTGCTGTGTGTTAAAATGTGCTATGAAAGGCAGTGTGGTGCAGCGGTTGAGGCCATAGTCTTCAAACGCTGAGGTTGTGCGGTTCAAGTCCTGCTACTGACACTGTGTGACCCTGACAAATCACTTCACCTGTGTGTGCTCTAATTGGAAAAACGAAACAGTGCTAACCAATTGCGTCTCAGATGTCATAGGTCGCCTTGGGAAAAGGTGTCAGGTAAATAATAAATAACAATGGATGTATTGAGTTTGTTCACCTTTTGCTAAATTTCTGTTTGAATTTTATTTTTTTCCCCAGTGGCATTGATATACAGTACTTCAGCAAGGACTGGGCAAGATGCTTTTTTTATTTTTCAGGGCTGTATATTTGCCTTGGTCCGCCCTTTAAGTTTTTTTTTTTTCTTTTCTCAGTGCTCTCGAGTAATGACTCTAGGTAGAAAAGCATCTAATGTTAGGAAATGGCAATTCAATACCACGTAATTTAAACCTGCAGTTTCTTCTCTGTTGCTCTAAATGACATACAGATGGGCAACTCTGTTGCTGGTAATTGGAAAGCACAATTACTCTTTCATATTGTGGCACACAGTTGCGTTAGAAACAAAAATAGTTTTGTCAGAAGTGTTTATTTCTGTTTGTAAGTGTTCTAATTGCACCCTACAATTAGAAAAAAATAGGTATTTTGTTAAATTGAAATGTGCGAGTTTTCTGTTTTCTTTTGGTTTTGGGATGGGGGAGGGACTGGTTGTGTGGGGGGTATGCAGCAATGCCAGGAGGAATTTCAACAAAAGCCTTTCACTTTCTCCAGTGATGAATTCCTTTCATAAAGTCATTCACCATTTGATTTTGGATTTAATAACAATGTGATCATCTGCTAGCTTGCATGATGCTCAGTGGATTACCAGCTATCACTAAATAGATGAAAATTTCATAGTTTAGCTCACTTTCAAACTCTCTCTGCTCTTTTCACTCATAAAGAATTAAACTAAATTTGAGAAGTACTTCACATGAGAGGTTTTTGTTCTGATATTGTAGAAGGTTGTCCAGTTAGCAGGATACTGGAAGTGGGGTTGCACTGGACAGGGGATGATCTTGACAAGAGCCAGAGAGAAGGTGACCAAAGAGGACTTCTATTCATCAGTAAGAGTACACAAAATGCTGCAGAGCACTCAAAAAATGAATTATTCGCATTCACCTGAAAGAGAAAGAGAAGAGGACAAGCCCTGGTGCTATGGTGTGCACAGCAGAGGTCCCATATAGAATAAGTGGCAAGCTGTTTCTCAGATTGGAGAACATGTGGGCCTGAAGCAGTTCCTATATGTTATGATTTAGTGCAAAGCTAAAAATAAAGGCGGTTAGTCCTGATATAGTAATTCATATCATAAATCTCTTATTGAATTAGTATATGTTTAAAATAATAGAGTAGTCGTTGATTAATGTCTCTCTATTATAATAAAAATATCCCACGATGAAACGCGACTTTTTGCAAGATTATTTTAAGTCCCACGAGTCGAGACTTTGGCCATGAGATTTTTTCAAGTCACGCCTTCCTCTCAACCATATTCATCCATGCACACGGTCCTCTCACCTCTCATTCATGTGAATGCTTTTGACAGACACAGTTCTTGCTCTCTCAGCTCTTATAAATGTTAACGTTTTCCTCACTTTAAGTTCCCAATTAAAGAAGATGTACTATGTCCAAATCTTATTGAAGAATTTCATCATGATGGGTTATCAACAGTAAAAAATGAGTACACAGGCAATCATAGCACCGAGAAGCAATGAAGTGAAACAAATTAACACCAAAAGTGTTGATCGGTTACAGAGCAAATTGGTTTATCAATACACTATGCTGAAACAGTTGGTGGTGATCGTGTGGAAGATGAAAACCATGGCCATTGGGGACCTAAGTCTTGGTCCGGTGAGGAAGTCTGTCTGTAGCCACAGGACAACAGTGTTAAAAGAAGTCACCAGGCTTTTAGAAAGGACTGTTCCTGTGAGTGGATTTTAACCTCTTTTTAAAGAATATTTATTTATTGTGATATTAACCACCACCTTTTCATCTGTTTTTATGGATTATTTATTTATGAATTTGGAAGCACTGCACTTTCTTTTTGGACACTGATTTGTTTTTAATAAAAACACTGAACACTTTTACATCCTTCCCCTTGCTTCACGTGGTGTCCTCATTTGTACAGTTCATCCCAGTCATGACTATCAACTATGTTGGTTTTAAGAGGCTCCCAAATGAGAACAGGGAGCATGGAGTCGGACCCACACCGTCAAACTAGTGCATGACAAAAAGAGGTAATTAAGCAAACGGGAAAGATTATTTAAACTTCTTAAACAAAATAGAAATCCTATGGACTATCTTAACATTACATAAATTGATCATACTAAAAGGATGAAATACATTTTGAGTAGTGCGAAAAGCACTACAGAAATGTAAAAAATTCTTATTTTTTAATAAAACAAAGCTTCCATTAAGTTATAATTACTTTAGAAAGAATCAAGAAGATCTAAAATAGTAGGAACACCAAAACAAATGATATAAATATAAAGTAAAACTCCCCTCAAAAAAAAAAAACAAAACAAAAAGGAATACTCATACAATATGCCTTTAAATAACCTTAACCCTTACTTTGATAATCTACTGTATATACAGTACTCGTGAATACTAACAAACTACTGGGACTGAACCATTGATCTTGGTCTCAACTGAAAGCTTATAACCTGATATGCATTGGTGAATCAACACATTTCATTTAGTGCCAACCTCGGCAAAGTGTGCTGTGTTTTTTGTGTTTCTTACACAAAAGTTGATATGGCAGAAATAAAAGAAGAGCAACAACACCTGCTGACTGTGAAGTAAATTGCAGAAGCCAATTACATAATAGGAAGAAGAAGAAGGCAAACAGCTGTGGCATCTGCTTAGCATCAAAGGACATATGGCATGGCAACCTGCTGATACTCACAAAATACTATAGTTAGAACCTTGATCTTAGTCTTAATCGAAAGACTATGACCTGATACGTTCTGGAAAGTCAAAATATGTGAGGTTGCACTAACCTCAGTAAAGTAATTTGACAGAGCAAGAATGGCAGAAAGAAAAGTGCAATCTTCTGAGGCATCAAAGCTCTTTGTAATAAAATTTCAATTCTCACAAGCCCATCTATTCATAATCCCTGAGGACATGCTAAATACATCTTCCGAATTCATAATTAAGTGTAAGTATTGTGTCTATTGATCATGGACTGTTACGATAGAAAGAAGGAAGAAGAACAGTGACATCTTCTGAGTGTCAGGCGTATCACGGAAGGCACTTAATACAACATACAACATGCATGAACGAGTACAAACGAGAAGCGTATGCAGATAAATGAGCACAACTTTGGAAAGTTACATCACTGAGATTACTGTGAAGCTGTATTGTTTCATGGGAAAAATAACACTGTCTTGTCAAAATGGAAAAGTTTGGCTTACTGTTATGTTATGGTTTCCTAGTACAAAATAAAACCTTGGTGAGAAGACACCCACCTTTTATATAGCGCAGTCTCAGATGACTGACCTGTATACACAGGTGGTTCTGTTTCTACTGAGCACTACTTAAAGAGAATAAAATAGAAAATAATTAACCTATTAAAATGTGGCAGTTATGAAATAATTATATATTATTTGAAAGAAAGAAAATTACATAAATAATAAAGAAGCAATACAGTAAACTCAAAATCAAGCAACGAATAATAGGAGACAAAAAATAATTCAAAGCAAAATGAAAAAAAAAAAAACCCAGAAACTAAATCAAGCCAAAGAGGACACCTCAATGTTGCCCTAACACAATGGAGGCCACTAAGGGTCACTGTGATCTAGCAGCCCAAGAATTCTACAGAGTTCTTCTGACCCTGGAAGTAATTGTAGAGCTTGACCCAGAAGTATCTCTGGGTGCAGAGTTTATTGGCCATGACTTGCTGGAGTCCCTGTGAGTTTAGCGTAGCTGGGTGAGGCAAGGCAGATGGAGGCTAGAGATACAGAGACGGGTGCAGAAGGTGAGAGCAAGAGCTGAACATAAAGCTGAAAGCCACCCCAGCAGGCAGATACAGAAGATAAAAAGATCCAGAGGGGGTGGGGGGCTTGTATACTTTTGGGTTAATTTTCATATTTGTGTTCTAAGTTTGTTTGTTCTATCCATTCTTATAAAGTTGTTTTCTACACCATAGTTTGTCATGCTATACACACTTTACAACACAATATGGTTAAAGTGGAACACAAAATAACAATTATTCTCTTGTATGTTTTTTTGATTTCAGTTAGGCACAATTTCTGATGTTTTGTACTATTCTTCATTGGAGAGATGTGCTGTGCTGTGTGCAGTGTTGTTATAGAATAATTTCTGATATTTGAGCAGGTGGAGACCAAGAAGGCACTTAAGTTAAATACTTAAAGTTTTCCAGTATGGAGACATGAGCAGACCGCAAGCTGGTTAGGAACCACAACACATTTTAGTACAAAGTAGTTTAAATATTTGGATTTGGCAGTCTAACTTGGTGGCACAAAGATGCACTCCTAAGGACCTTGATTGGATTTTTGAAGCAGTAGCTGTTGCCTGGGTACGTCCAGTCGTACCGTGAACCTGAATTGGAGTAAATGGATTTTTAAATGTTATATTATGGTATGTTAGTTAGCATTAGTGCTTGACTGATCCAATGTCCTGGACTGAAATCCCAGTCTTGGTCATTTTCTTTGTGGAGTTTGCTCATTCTCCTGGTGTTTGTTTGAGTTTTCCCCTCACATCCCCAAAGATGTGTGTGTGTGCGTGTTGGCTTGATTGCTAGTTGTAAATTGCTACTCTACAAGTGGACACTGTGATAGACTTGTACCCTGTCCCTTTTGGTCAATACTGCATTGACTGGCTGTGGCTCCAGTGGATTAAGTGGCTTTGAGAATGTTAAGGGTGATTTATTGGAATGAAAAAATGATGAATCATATAGTTTGTTCACACCTTATGTTCTTAAACTATGATCTTTTTTCAATTTCTCTTTTATAATAGTTGCATGCTGTTTTCACAACTTTCAAGTATTATTTTAATTTAAAGATGCAACAAGTATCTTTGATAATTTTGAAGAGTGACTTAAATGAACTTCAACCTATAAGCAAAAAAAGTACAGATTTTGGGATGACAATGTCCCATACTTGAATCTAAACAGCTTCAGAGGATGGATGGATTCAAAATACTAAAAAATGGATATTGGGGTTATAAAGCACTGGGGTTATTAGTTGATCTTCGGTGGATTTTGAGTGTACTGTACATGCACAAGAGCCCTTCAGAGTGTCTCTCTCTGTCTAACATTCTTCCAACACGGTGATAAAAAAAAAAAACTATGAGAATTGCATGGACCCTAATCATAAGATCTTAATTTCACCTTCCATTCCTAAGGACTGGAATCCTTTTGTAATTTACTTTCACATTGTAAGACTGCATTAGGTTGCGTGTAAAATCCAGCAGAAGGAATGACATCTCTCTATTATAAAAAAAACTTGGACGGAGAACAGACGTGATTTTCTCAGAGAGACATTTATACGTCCCGCAAGAATGTTAGTGCAGTATACATGCAGAGCAGGTTAGAGATAATGGAAGTACGAAAATTCTAAAGTCTCAAAAAAGGATAGGGAAGATCACATTAGTGCAAACAAACAGATTACTTGGTGAAATAACAGAACTGTGAAAAGAGATCGAATATATTGTTCAGATTTAAACTTTAAGTCAGAGACTTTTAGATTGTCTAATTTGTGTTGCCATCAAGGAAAAAAAAGTAGTGTTTCATCCTAATGAAGAGGCGTATGCGAGAATTAAAAGATTCCAAAAACGTTGGCGTGATACACAGGTTAGAGATAATGGAAGTACAAAAATTTGAAAGTCTGAAAAAAAAAGGATAGTGAAGATCGCATTAGCGCAAGCAAATGGAAATTATTACTCAGTGAAATAACGGAACAGCAAAAAGAGATCGTCTATATTTTTTGGATTTAGACTTTAAGTTGGAGACTTGTAGATCATCCAGTTTGTGTTGCCAGCAAGAATTAAAAAATTCCAAAAAATTTCACATAGTATGAAGTCCTGTAAGATGGAGACTTTTAACATGAGATTCTTTCAAGTCACTCCCTACTTACAACTATTTTCAAACAAGACCACAGTCATCTAACCTCAGTCGTGTGAATGCTTTTGTCAGACACAGTTCCTGTGCTTTCAGCTCATAAATTTTATCAGGACAATAATTTCATACGTTCTAGATGACACGCCAACGACTAAACGAAGAAGAAAGAGCATGGACAAACATTTGAAAAGGTCATTTTATTTTTCACAGGGAAAGAAATGTAATTCACTCACAGGCAGTTATATGTTGTGTTGTCATGATGTAAGTCCAAAAATGGAATCAAAATTCAATGCGATCTTGAAGAAAACTTAATGCCAAATATTGTTGTTACTAAAGTTTTAAAGTAAAAGTGAAAATAATGCATAGAGCATGTAACAATTCCCATAAAAATAACAATATCTTTAAATTGTATATCCGGTTAACCAAACTCGGGGGTGGGTGAACGAAGCAAGCAGGGGGCTGAGCCCCCTTAGTGATTATAAAAAAAAGTCTGAAAAGGCTGTTTCAGTGGCATAATGTATTATCATGCCAGGGCCAAGAGTAAGTGATTACTGAGACACTAGGAGAAATAGTCAGAAACTTTCAGTCAGTAAAGGTTGCTGGAGTGGGCTGGTTGGAACAACAGGCTTCCTGGGGGTTAATTTACTGTTTAAATGCTTGTTGTAGTTTGGTGATGCAGGAGTACCTGGGGCCACCACAGGGAGCTCTAGGCAACTGGCCATAGGGCTTCTGCACAGCATGCATGACCCCAGAAGTAGTTCCTGGGTTCAGCTTTGATATGGTGGAGCTGTAATGTTGTCTTTTTCAAACCAGTCTAATGAGTTTGAAATTGGGAAAGGAATCAGAGGCATGGGCTAAATCAGTGAGAGGATAACAAGCCAGAGTAAATGAGCAGAAGGGCTGGGAATTGAACTTGGGTACTTCCTCGAATGTCAGTGGTGCACATTCCATGTGAGTGGGCACAGTAGGGCAATAGCTTATTTTTCTTGCTTATTTTATGCCTTCTTATCCCTCCAGTAAGTAAACATTCGTTTTTTTAGCATTTTTGTGGCCTCTTTGGTGTTGTCTGAGTATGGAGCTTAAGAGTGTTCATCACCTATTATTCACAACATATATTCATATGTGTGTTTTTAATTTTACCATTTACATATATAAATATTTTTTCCTGTTTCAGATTGTTTTGAAAAAATTTTATAATTATCTATTAAACCATATCTGTAATGCTCAAATGTAATACTGTACCCTATATTGTCCCTGCTTTCAACAAGGTGGGTGATACACAATTCTACATTTCAAAGATTTTAAATCACTGAGCCTTGGTAGTTTCTACATTTCTGTAAACATTTTCCATTTTTATATGTGTATGAATATTCTATCAATATATTTGCATATGCTTTTCTATTGTCTTTTATTTACCAATAATAAAAACCTTGTTAATTCTTTTTGATATTGTTATTACATAACAATACATTAATTCTTACAGATTTTCTACTTTATTGCTATTACATTTTCAGGTACAGCTCAACTGCTATTGCTAATGTAAAACTGGAAAGGTACATGCAATATATTTTTGCATGAATTACTGCAATTTGAAGTGAATAACACATTTATCAGATTTAACATGGTGTTTTTGAGAATTTGCAGATTATGGCTTTCACTCCATCCCATTAAACAGAACCATTTCCTGTCTGTAACTGGAGTCAGATTAATTCATAAATTGAAACAATTTAATAAGATTTGTGAATGGAGGCCACCTTTTCCATGCCTGTCACTTGAATGCCAAAGAACCGATGCCACACTCCTTGCCTTATAGGTTGAGATGTGACATATCAGCTCTATGTGGCTTCTTCAATCTGAACCTGACCAGGCCTCTGGGGTCACCTGGTCACCAGGCTCCCCAGCAAATGTATGAGTTTCAAGTATATTTAGTAAATGCCAGTAATTGACTTGTTGAATTGACTTATTGAATAATTGCAGTTGTGTTATGTGATCAGCGACTGTATATTCTGTACACGGGTAAAGAAGGGTATTGGGTTGTCATTGAATCACCATTTTCTGCAGTTCTACCTTGGATGGACAAGGCTTACTGGGCAGACCTGGAAGACCTAAACAGATATGGTATCCTAGGTTGAGGAAAGTCTTCATGTACTGTTATAAGGAGATTCTCCAGGAGATCTGACTAGGTGGTGCCAGCTAGTCAAGTGGGTAGGAGTTGCATGAGTGACTGAAGTGAAATCTCACGCATCAGGAGGTGTTTAGGGAGTACAAAGACAGATTTTCGTATGGATTCAGAGAGGAGTTGACAAAGCATTTAATGATGCAGAAAAGGTAGGGGAAGGAGCAAAGAAAGGCAAATACTGATCTCAACTAGGAGGATCATAAATAAATAGAAGATGCACTTTTGAGGATCTTGTAAACTCAGTGAAATTGCCTCATCAGCAGTGGGCATTAGTAAGAGCTGGGTCTATTTCTATCTCTGCGGTCACTGCAATGACCGACAAGCTCCTTAGTAATACGACTTCTGGAATATAGTAAGAGTGTTTGAGTGACATGGCTATTCAATGTCAAAGGCAAAAAACATGTCTTGAAATTTGCTAATTAGACTGGTGGTTCCTATTTTTAAATATGCGGACCAGAAGGACTGTTCAGCTGTCCTGGGAAAGTCTATATACTCTGCCACTGGAAGGGAGTGTTCCTGTGATAGTCCAACTCTTTGTGATCAACTTTGAGATCATGTGAACAACTTTTTTAAGATGCAGAGAGTATGGTCCATGTTGATCACATTCTTCAAAAGGCCCACATAACTGGTCAGTTTTATTCTGATTTGCTTCAGGTTTTCCACTAGTCAATCAGACAAAAGTAATGGGGAAAGTTATTGAGCACATGCCCTTTTTCTTCATGGCCATGTTCCCACTCACACCGCACAGGTTGCAGTATGAAACCGGATATTCAAAGACATGACACATCTACTCTGTTCTTTGGTGCTGGTCCCCTGTGACTACTTCCTGTTGCCAATTATGAAGGGCTGCCTTTGTTGTGCCTATGGTGAAGATATGTCGTCACAGAAGAGTGATTATAGAAGCAAGATACAATGTTATACTTGAGTGGCAAAGAAAAGTTTCATGAACATTATAACAAAAGTGTTAGTGTTATCAGGGATCACTCTCTGAAAATGTCAATATCTTTGATCACCACTTGTATATTTGTCAGTGGGCTTAGGAACATCTAGGAATTCCCAAGAGACTGTTTCTGAGTTTGGGGCGACCTCATCTGTCTAGTTTAGAATATTGTCAAAGGGTGAAGTGGATTGACAGAGGTGATCTCTGCCCTGTTGTAATCAACATGCAACATGATCAGTTGCATGATTAGCAAGTAGAACAACCTTACTTTGAAACGTGTCATCCTTACCTGAAAAATACTTGAACAAAGTTGTCAAGTAAGCTCCCTCAAAATGTGTAGAACTACCAACTGTCTAATTCCACCCATGATGTGAAAAAGTGGGAGTGTACTTTCCAAAGGGCTTTACAAATAGAAAGTGTATCTGTCTACGTCTATTTTTATATGTTTTGGAGCACTGGCAGATTAAGTGATTTGCTCAGAGCCACGCAGTGAGTTGGCGGTGAAGATTGAACTCACAGTCTTCTGGTTTAGAGTCCAGTTCCTTTGTTACTATGCCATGCTGCCTGTCTGTAGTGATTATAGTGTGCATAGCTACTGTGGATTGTGCAATTATCTTTTTGTATCATGCATTGCAATTTTACTTACTATCATAATATTTGAAGTGGCAATATATTTTGACATTTTTATTTGTACAGATTCTTTTTTTTTAATTTTTACCTCCAGCTAAGATTAGTCCCAAGGACCTGTGGTATCTAGTTAGCCCTTTTTCTTCTTCACCCACTATACAAGTGACTGCGCTCCTTGTCTTCTAACCAGTTTTCACACTTAATACTCCCAGCTGATCCCTCCTGATGTGCTCTGTCTGGTTTAATGGCCTTCCTGCTGCTGCACCATTGTCTTGGAATATTTTTTTTAGACATACTGTATATCTCTTTGGCTTCCAAAAAATCCAAACCAACATGTTCAGTTTAAATTCATTGTATCAAACCTGCCAGTAGAATTTCACCAAGGAACTAGCCTCTGATCCTTTGTGCCATCTATGTACCCACAATGTTCCTAGTACGCTTATGCACATATTTTAGGACTATTGTCCTGTCACTTCTTTTCAAGCCTGTTTCTCTAGCATCCTCTGTATGATTCATATTTTCTTCCTCTTTTTTTCCTCTCATCTCTCCTGTCTCCTACTTTCAATGGAGATTTTTGTCACTGGGCAGCACTGATGCTAAGGTGGTGCGAGTCTCCTGATGGAAAGTCCCTGTTTCTTGTTTCTGTTCATTTCTAAATTTCCTCATTTTACAATTTTGTTCTTCTGTGTCATGAATCAACTGCTACTTTAAATATATTCTGAAGAGAACACATTTTTGTTATAGAATACATCCTGGGTATATTATCAGGAATCTTTGGGCAAGCTTACTTTCATAATTAGAAGCCTATTTTGAAAGTTTAAATTTTCGTTGTGATTATTCCTGTGACACCATTTTGTTTTGTAATAGGCTCCACCATTTTGTGCATAAGTTGCTATTCGGATGCTAGGGACACGCCTGCTAGAGGTTGTACATAAACTTTGTAAATCTCTGGATAGGTCATTTCAATGTCCATCATCTTGGATTATCTGGTCTTCCAGAACTTGGCACAAACAGCACAGCCCCGCCATCTACCCCACACTCTCTTGAGCCCTGCTGCCCAGTCCTGCTCCTGTTAAAGGAGAACTCACTGATACAATGATACAAAGTGTTACTGAAATTAGCAAAAAAAACAACATGATTAACAGGCTTGAAAGTACTGGAATAAAAATTTTTACCTTGCTTGGAGCTAAAGTTTATTTTATTTTTATTATTAATACAATTGTAATAATAAGTCATATGTCTTGCTTTTTAGGCTGTTGACATTAATTTCTTTACAGTTACAAAGGACAAAGTCTCCTTTGGAGCACTAGTAGGTTGAATTCTTGCTCAGGGTCACGATTCTGATTTTTATTGTTCTCTATAGTCTTTTTACTGTGCAGTATGCGCATCATTTTTGTTCAATAAACAGTATTGTGATATGCAGTAAACATAAAATAAAGATCAGTCAATCAACTAATAGGGACTGGTCTATCAGCATAGCACTTTCGGTTGACTACCACGTAGTTAGGTTAGTTGCTTATTCACATTTGTTGTTCTCATTTCTTGCAACATGTTTGCAGCACTGTCTAACCTCTGCGCAGACAATAGCAGTACTTCTTTCCTATTAAATTTACTGTACACTGTGTTCTTTGTTCTCCATCTGAGAAGAAGAGGTGTAATGGGACATGGAAATAAGAGACTCTGAAATCATTGGTTGTTGTCTTCGCGGTGGACATGAAATGATCATGCTTTTATTTATTTTCTGTTCCTACAGGTCTGAAAAGAGAAAAGAAGAATTACAAGGTGGTTTTTACTGAAGAAGAGCTGAGGAAACGCCTCTCACCTATGCAGTACCATGTTACTCAAGAAAAGGGAACTGAGAGGTAACATGTCTCTAAAGTATTCTCCATAAATGCAGCTCAAAAATTCACTTCTGATAAACATATTTACATTTAACTTTATTCACTTAGCAGACACTTTTAACTACTCAAAAAAAAAGATATTTCTTCTCTAGTTCTACTCACGTTTCCTCATACCAGGATGCTGTAAATCCATCTGGATGCACCAAGTCATTGTAAGAGGAAGCCTTTGAGGCCCACAGAGTAAGTTCTGTTTTAACACTCATTTCTGTGGGATGTTATTGGAGAAAGACCCACAAGGAGAAAATGAGAATGCGTAAACAAAACAGACAGTGACCGGATCAGAAACCAATAAAAGATCCCAGCAGTGGGACTAACCATGCTAATATAGTGTTGGTCCTCTGAAATAATTCATTTCAATACAAAATTTCTTAGTCTGTACCCGACAACAGTATTGGTTTATTGATTAAAATGTAGTTAGTGCACCCCATTACTGTGATGATCTGTCTAGCTCTCTTAATTTAAAATGAGATCTTGGCCTCAAGGTGATGTCTAACTGAAAGGAAAGCCTTAACCCAAACTCAAAAAGCAGGCTTCAGCCAGATGGGGGTGGATTTTTTTTTTTTGTTAGGTTTTGTCTTTTTTGTTTCTGCTTCCATTTATAATTTCCTGACGAGGTTTTTTTGTTCTTCATTGTATTTTTTTTTAGTTTGAGTATTAAACTTTGTTGCATAAGCTTGACTTGATCGTATGCAATGTTATGTTCTTCAAAAAAAAAAAAAAAATTAAACAAAAGCACAGGCCCGGCAAACTGTGATGAATATTTTAATAGACAAAAAAGCTCAGCTCAGAAAGGAAGAGGACAACCAAAAAACGCAAACCTCAGGGCAAGCTAAACCAGTTCATAATCCAATAAGCAAAGTCAAAAATCAAAGCAAAAGTTCACAAAACCACAAAAGAGAATCAAAAGGTGCACTTGAAAATAAACACATATTAACTTAATACTTTAAACAGCATATTAAATAAGAAATAATAAGGGACCAAAAAGACAAAAACATAATCTATATTGCTAAAATATTAAAGAAAAGGAAAAATGCAATTTCACCCGGGGTCGCACCCAGAATGCACCGTAGCAGGTACGACCTCCACCTAACATGAGTGGAAAATCCTTCACCTCTTCACAAGACAGGCACTGCTTTACTCTGGATTGTCTTTCTCTGTCAGGAATAGCACACAAGGGAGAAAAAAAATTAAACCAATTGTGGTCCCTGGCCGGGGCTGGAGCACGGCCGGGATGCCCAGGAGGACCAGAGGAGGGCTTGTGCCTCCTCCAGACCATGAGGGGGTGTCCGCCCTGGTTATGTGGGGGGCCTCGGGTAAAGGGCTTGGATGCCCAGCCCTGTAGGGACCCGTGGCCACTGCCAGGCGGCGCCGCGGTGCCTGAGGAACCCTGGAGCCCAGTACTTCCGCCACACCAGGAAGTGCTGGGGAGGAGAAGACAGGAGACACCCGGACGGCTTCCGGGTGCACAGCCGGCACTTCCGCCACACAGGGGTGTGTCCAAGAGGGAGTGCCAGGAAGCAGCTGGAGCCCATCCGGGTTCCCATATAAGGGGCCGCCTCCCTCCAGTCAGCAGTGGATGTCGGGTGGAAGAGGACAGAGCTGGAGAGAGGACGGGAGGCGGTCGAAAGAGAGGCACAGTGACTGAGAGTGTGGCCTGGACTTTGGGGAATCGGTGCAAGAGGCACTGGGGTTTGTACACTGTAAATACTGTACATAATTCTTGTAAATAAACGTGTGTTGGGTGAGATATGATGGCCGTCTGCCTGTGTCCGGGTCCCAGTCCACACAAGATAGGATTTTGCTTCTGTAATACATGGAAATTTGGCAAAATAAAACCACAACAGATTCCATCCTATATATGAAGTTAATTGTGAAACAGGGGGCAGTCCTGATTCAGCTTCCTTTTTTTGAAATTCATTACTTGAAATAAGTAAAACCCTATATTTGTGATTTCTCACCCATGCCATTCTCTGTCTCAGAATTAATATAGAGATTGTATTATTTGGTTTGATTTGTGTCATCTAAAGAAATACATTTCCAGCATTGACCTGGTTTGACTTTATTTTTATATATTCTAACTCCCATGTTTTACTCATTATAGTGCCTTTAAAGGGGAATTCGCCGACCACAAAGATGAAGGAACCTACACCTGTGTTGTCTGCGGGGCTCTGCTTTTTAAGTAAGTTGCATGTGTGAAGTTTAATGACAAAACTGAAGGCTTTGTAAGGTTGCCCACATTGCTCCTTGATTAACTAAATCTGTCCACCATCCATCGATTTCCTGTTGCTACTTTGTCCAGTTCATGGATGCGAGGACTGGTCATTTTCCCAGCAGCATTACAGGAAAGCTGGAACTAACTGAAGTAGGAGGGTCTTTTCCTTGAAGAACACTCAGATACTCACTCCTGTGTATAGAATTTAAAGTAATAAATAATCCTAACTGTACATCTTAGGGGTTATGGGAGGAAAATGTGAGAATTCAGAAATGAATTCTCAAACTCAGAATTCTCAAACTCTGCACTAACAGTACCTTGGTCAGGATATGGAGGCACAACTCTAAAGCTTCAAAGGAGCAGCAGTAACAACTATGCCAATATGGCATTGTAACTTTTTACAGTACAGTGTACGAACTTGCAAACTGGCTATATTGGGGACTGTGACCCGTAAGTGAGATAAGGACCTCTCACCTTAGAGTTTCAAAATCTGCACCTTATTGATGATATTTACTTTTTTTTTACCTCAAAGCTGAAGGCCACAGCAGAACTTAGAGATTGGAGGCAGGAACATTCACTGATGGATTCTCAGGACCTAACTTTTGCTCTTAGTGGTATGGAGCATAGTTTTAGCCCTATGAGTTGGAGCTTTTGGAACTGTGTCTATCGTGTGAAACCTTTCTGAGGCACTTGGGGATGGTATTGGAAAGTAAATTCTGAGCAGCCTCCAAACTCCAGGCTTAAGAGTGGATAGGAGCAGGGGGGAGATGATGGCAGTTTTCTTAAGCCAGTGGCACATAACACAATTTCTAGTTAGAGGGGATGTCAAGCTTGACAACTACTGTTGTTGATCTTGTCACCAGAAAATGTATGATATAGATGGACCGTTGCTTAGCAACTGGTGGCCCAGTGTTTAAATAAATAAATAGATAAACAATTAGCCAGCTCAATCTGCGTAGGTTTCTGGGTTCCCTCGGCTGTGTGGAGTTGATGGAGTGATCCGAGACGGTGCACACCGGTACAGAACTATGTGGTCTGTCTTGATTGCTTCATGTGGATTGTGTTAAAGTCACTGCACCCATGGAGGCATATGAGGGGAAGCCAGACATGAGAGAGAGAGAGAGAGGAGGAAGCCTAAAAGAAAAGCAAACAAGAAAGTAGCTGAATAGAAGGTGAAGGCAGTACTCTGTCAGCCAGTACAGAGGACTGGAGGCAATTAGTCAGTGCCCCACAGAGGATTGATTGTTGTTCTTGGGGCGGATCAGTTCCCCCGCTGAATAGCTAAGGGGTAATGTGGGACGATCGAAATTTCCCTAGGGATTCAGTAGATGCCAAGTTTTTGTGTTATGTGAAAAGAAGATGGGAGAGGTGGCTTGGGGAGCCACGCCAAAGGAGGCAGTTGTGATGGAAGTTGTACTTGGAAAAGACCGCAACTGATGATGTGTCTGCCGACTGTGAGACTTGTGAATGGTGAGCAGGGGAGACAATGAGGGAAGACACGTTGGGCTGAAGGATAGAGAGAAGGGGAGAGAGGATGAAGGTAAAATGGTGCAAGAGAGGCAGCTTGAATGTCTTGTGTCTCAGGATTCCACGAGGGAATCCTGACTTTGTTTTTAAACTATTCATTTAATTCTTGAACCTTCTCCCTGAACACTTGAACACTGCATTACTTATTAATTTAATTATGGGATTATTTGTTTGTTGAGGGAAGTAGCACTGGACTATTTAACTGTTTTTTTTTTACTGTATTTTAATGGCACTTGTAATAAAAGTACTTGCACATTACACCTATCTTTTACTTGCTGAGATCTATCCCTTGAGGCTCCCAATATTGTGATCGGGGATATTGAGCTGACCCTCACCGTCATGGGATGTCAGATTACATCACTAGTGATCTTAACACAAGTATGTTAAGCTCGATGACTCCATTCAGACTTTTCAGCACTGTTTCAAACTTCCAGAGTACCACAAACTTGCACCTTTTTGTGATAGCCAATAATGTGCTGTCTGTCAGAGCTGGTGCCGTACAAATGCTTTCCAGGTCCAGTGAATTCATCTGCAGTCTCTGTCCAATTGTTTTCACCCTTTCTTTCGTGGTTTGTAAAACACAAGATATTAGACAGACTAACCAATTGTTTGTGAAGTTCAAAACACCCACATTCCTTATTCCTTGTCACTGAATTATATGCATAGTATTTCTGGCTGAGTGCTTATTGTTTTTCATTTCTCACACACACACAGCCTGTCCCTACAACTTAATAAAAAAACACATCTCTTTGATTTTGTTGTGATGAATCGCAGGGTATGTCTTTTTTCTATTCACTGATCTTATGAAAACGAAGTCTACAGCTAAAATAGCTGGAAAATGTCCTAACCCTGCCCCTACCACTAACCCGAAGCCTGGTGTATGTTTGTCAAACTCCATTAACAGGGCCTAATTCGAACTCATGCCAACAAGTCCATTGGAAAGCATGAGAGCAATACTAGCCAATAACTCTATGCCCATTGTCCAAATCTTTAATAAGATTCTGTCTACTCAAAAAAAAAATCATCTTTACAAATCAAAAAAAAAAAAAACAAGGACCAGAGTGGAAACTTTAGAGCTTTGAGGCAAAGAAGTTGCATCTCCAGGGCCTAACCCTAATTACAAAGCCTACAGGGCCTAAAGGAAGCATGAACTATGAGGGTCTATTACCATAGCCTAACCCTATCCCAAGCTCACAAGGCTAGAGCAGAGCCTGGAATATGAGAGCAATGCCTGCTAATAACTATCTATACCCAGATATGGTCTATACAAAACACAATGGACACTAGAATCACTCTCAGCAGGAAAAAGGAAAGTGGCTCCTATGTTGAAAGAACAGTGCTATCCACTTTCCCTCTACGTTCCCCGTGCATTCTGGAAAAAACATTGGGAATGGGGTCATTGTCCAAAAAACCTAAATCTGACCCTTATGCAACAGGGCTTTCAGACACATCCATGTTTAATTATTTTCCTGTATGGAAATTATACAACAATAAATGCTGTTTGGTTTAGGGCTTAAACTGCTCATCTTACATGATGTCTCCTTCTCTTACATCTTGGGAATATTTTTGGAAAACATTTACTAGACTGGGGAATTTCTCCAGTTTGCAAAGAAAAAATACACTTTAGCAGTTGATAAAGATGAGCATGGGTGGCACATTGAGGAAGTGATCACTGCTGCCGCCTTATAAAGACAGATAACTGTAGTTGAATTCAATGCCCAGCTATTGTGTGTGGAGTTTGCATGGCATTCCCATGTCTACACAGGTTTTCTTCTGTGTACTTCAATTTTGGTTGCACATTAGCACATGCAAGTAACAATTTCACTGTACATGTAACAATATTGATCCTGTAGCCCTGTGTGCTGGTAAATTCTAAATTAGCCCTGTGTGATTATTGGTGTGGGAGTTTGCAGTTGACTGTTATCTGTTCCTGCCTTGTATACAGTTTCGCTAGGAAGGGCCCCTGCCTTGCAACCTTGAATTGTATTAAGCAGATGTAAGAAAATTAATTTATTCTAGTGCAAAGCCTCTCAGTTGTTGTAATACTTCAAGCAGTCTCCCCTGACACTCCATTTATTACCTCTGCAGCAACAATCACAGTGGAAAGGGGTTCAAGAAAACTGGTTTCTTTCTCATTTTTAAAAAGCACTTCCTAACAAGCAAAATCTGTATTCTGTTATTTTGTAGTAAGAGCTGAATGCCCTTTGCATTTTGTGTTTCCCCCCTCTCATTACACTTTGACTCAACTTTAGGAAACAAACAAGGAGAGAATTATGGGAAGATATAAATTAGAGAGACAAAAGTGGAGTGGAAGAAAGTGGGGTAAAAACAATGGCGGCATGAGCTCACGCATTGTGATTTGTGCCTATTTTCTATGAGACAAAGAATTAAAATAGAATTGAAGTGATACCTACTTAACCTGGAAGAAACGTCTTTTCAGGATTGTGATCTAGTTTTACTTTTTAGAAACAATTACTGATGCTTCCCTATAGGAAGGATGCTATAGAGTGGTTTTTGGTTGAATGATTGTGATGTTTGGAGATTCTGGTCCATGCTGGCTTGATCACTTTATGTAGTTCCTCCAGATTTTTTTTGCTTGTGCATCTCCTATTCCATCTCATCCTAAAGGTGCTTGCTCTGTAGGATTGAGATTTGGGTTTGAGGCAGACCCTCGGAACAAATCAAAGTCACTGTCATGTTTGTGGAACCTGTTTGGTATAATGTGTGTTTTGTGATATGGTGGGCTACTCTGCTGCAAATATATTGCATACTATAAAATAGGTAAATGGGGTTAAAAGAGAAATGCACCTTGTCAACAGTAATACCCAGGTGAGCTGTAGCATTCAAATTATGGTATTAAGCAATATAAGCCATGAAAACAATGCCTATGCCATTACACTACGTCTACCAGCCTGCACCATTAACACAAGGGAGTGCGGGTCCATGGAGCCATGCAATCTACAAAAGCTCCTAATACTACCATATGTGTGCCCAGGCAGGAAAGGAATCTTGTTCAGCCAGGTGACATTTTTGTTTTCTTCAGTTATCCCATTTTGGTGATTACAGTGACATATGAAAGTCTGGGCACTCTTGCTTAAAATGCCTGTTACTGTGAATGGTTAATTGAGCCGTAGATGAACTGAACACCAAAAGGCTTAAAGTTAACAATAACACATTTCTTTTCGAAAGACAATTGAGTGTCATTATGAACAATGCTACTCTTCTTTCTGAGACACTGTGGACAATGAATTATTCAGCATATGTCTGTCAAGAAAACGCTACTGGGGCTCCTTCATACCCACACAATATGTCTGCATAATGCTTCACTGCAACTTTAACTTTAACAAGTCAGAAGTTTTCTTTACATTCTTTTCTGTTTTCTTTTTCTTTTTTAGTCATTGTGATGTGTATTGAGCTTCTGTAAAAAGCCACATTTCCCCTAGAGACAAATACAGATCTATCTATCTATCTATCTATCTATCTATCTATCTATCTATCTATCTATCTATCTAGTTTACAAGTTATGCAAATTTTAGGTGTGCTTTTCCTAAGTGTTTGTTTTTATACCTTGATTTAATTGAAAAAATACATAGAGCTTAATTTTTGTTCTTCCCTCATTTCTGATTGCTTGGTCTTTTATAAAAATAAATAAATAAATACATTGTGAAAAAATCTCTTCTCTTAATATATTTCAGAATTTTACCTCTCAGATTTTATAAGGAGCAAACATATAATACTTTATTGTAAAATTAATTTATATCTTTGTTTATTGTGCATGTTCATTAGTAATCCGAGTCCTCATAGCAACATATGTGGAATTGAATTTATTATACGACCCATTTCCTTATGCAGCTGTTTGATTAGTCTCTGTTGGTTCATGAGAGCTATTGCCATTAAAGAATACCATGAAATGCGATAGTTCTTTTTTTGTGAGAAAATATTTTTTTCATGAGTAATCTCTAAAATTACCTTAAAGACCGTTTCCCATAGATTTTCTTCTTAATCCAAAGTACAAAGTTGTATGATCGACATGCCAGGTTACATTAGTGGTCATAAAAACAGAAGAAAAATTAAGAACAAGGAGGGCATTGAGTCCATCTGGCCCATGTAGATCATTGCACTTAATTTAAAACAGAATCTGACCTGTGTTTGAAGGATTCCAGTGTCTTTGCATTAACAGCATAATTTTGTAATCCTTTCCCTGGATTCATCGTTGTGTGTGAAGTATTTTCAGTGCAGTACTCAGTCTGCTGCTTTGTTAGACAAACGCGTTTCATGCTTAATTTTATTGTAAACTGTGCATTTGCGAGTTCTGTTGTGGCATTTATATAGGGTTCACATCAATAAAGGATGCCTATAACATAATTATAACCAGAGTCTGCTGGTAATTTGAGTACACATTTTTTCATCAGATTAAAATTTAACTCTGGAATTTGTTTTTATTATAATAAAAAAGGGTGTTTCCTGATGGTTACAACCTGGAGAGGGAGAGGGAAAAGCTTCTGTTCCCTTTGAGTATAAAGTTTATTGGCGTTCATAGCAGAAGCTGAAAATTTAAAGGTGTAAATTTCAGAGTCAAAATATTTTGTTATTAAAACTTGAATGTGTTTTTGCACTGAGACTTGTTCAGCCTCACTTTTTATTTCAGTTTAAAATACTCTTATAATAAAAGTGTCACTTCAGGGCCGCTATGGCCTCACAGCAAGGCCTCAGGTGCAAGGCTGGAACCAGCCATCACAAGGCTCACTCTCTGTCTGTCTGTCTGTCTCTCACACACACACACGCAGACAAGGGATCAATTTAGTTATATCAGTTAACCTAAGATGCACATCCATCTGCTGAATAGACCCTTCACTCGTCTGGAAAAACAGAGTAGCAAGTTGAAGATACTGTTTCTTGACTCCTCTAGTGCATTACAGCCCAATACAATACACAATACAGCCCAAACTGCAGGGAGCGAATGAGGCGCAGTGAGGGTTAATACTACCATTATGTCCTGAATAATGGACTACCAAACTCTTAAACCAGTTTGTGTGGCTTAAGAACTGTGTATCGGACATGGTCATGAGTAGCTCAGGGGTTCCACAGGGACCTGCACTGGCTCCTGTCCTGCTTACTCTGTATATGTCACACTTTAGATACAATACCAAATCTTGCCAGCTGCAGAAATTTTCTGATGACACAGCCATAGTTGGGTTTATCAACAGTGGGCAGGAGAATGAATTACAGGACACCAGTGAAGGACACAGAAATAATGTCATGTGCATGGAATACATTAGGATTGTATCATGTTAATTGATCTAATTCCATCATTTTTTCTTTGACAATTAATATGTTTATTAAAAGCGAGTGCTAAAAAATGGTTTGTCATCAGCTTATTTTTAATGTCTTAAGTAACCCTTTACTTTTGCAGATAAAGTATTGTTAACTTCTATTAGAAAAGTAATTTTCAATGCAAAAGATGCCATTTAATAAGTAAAGAGACTCATTTTTTTCCCAGCACAAAGAATTCCATTTTTTAAATGGAAAATTCACAATATGCAGTATGCAATGGCAGCAAGTTTGATAAAGGGAGACAATTCCTTTGGAGTTCAGTGACTTTGAGAGTGTGTTATCTGTCGTACTGTACGTTCAAAAGCCTGCAGATTAAAATGATCTTTAAAACAGGAAAAGTCGGACAAGAGCAGGCTATCACTTTTCCATGCTAAGTACTTCCTGCCTAGCAGAAAGCTGACATTTCGACTTTTCCTCCTGTAGCATTGGGCTTCCTCCTTTGTTCTCTACAGTTGGGGCTCTCAAACTCGAGTCGTCAAGGCCTACTCTTATTTTGTGTACTATTTCATGATAGTAAAATAAAGCTTTCCGTACTTTATTGTTGCTGCTATAGATTATTGCAGGGATTTATATGACACCAGTATTGCAGTTAAAATAAAATAGCATTGGACCCTTTAGCATTAAAAAGTGCTCAGTTATGGAGTACTTTTATATGCATGTTTAAACTTTCCTAGCCTACCACTTGGATTTAATTTCCTGCTGATTTTTAAGGTGAGGTACTTGATGGAATTATACTTTAAAGATAGCAGAAGAAAAACAAACAAAACAAAATTGAGCACATCCATTCCAGAATAATTCACATATTTATTTGAAATATAAAGATGTTTAAAGTTTTTTTTTTCTATTCAATCTATACATCTGAAAGCAAAATTAAAAGTTAAACCTTACAAAAGAAATATGCATGGAAAAATTCCAAAATGGTAAATAGGTATTCATTTTTCTGATCTGTTTTACAGGAAAACATTAGAAGACGGGACTAAAAGTTGATTTAGCTTAACATAGTAGGGGCAAAACAGTTCAGAGTAAAAACAACTCAAGTAGACAAGCAGTGTATTAGCGTGGAAATAATGACAGACTTACACATGTACTCATTGAGATTGACAGGAAAACTATGATATGATTGCCCTTCATTCTGGTGATAAAAAAAGAATTATTTCTTTTTGTAAAATTGTTTCTTGAAAGTGTATGCCTCAAGTTTAAACAGCTCTGTGTATACACATTTCATTTATTCATTAATTTTATATCAATCCATTTGCTGAACACATTTAATTTAGTTTTGGTTTTAGTCAAGCAACCTAGCCCAGCAGAAATACAAGAGTCAGACCTGTTTGGGATGCAGTGTTAATTCATGTGTGTTTATCCCACGTCAAACGACCACATCAACACAAAAGGTGTTATGAAGCAATAGTCTGTGGTGCATCTGTTTCATGTAGACCGTGCTACTTTATCTTATGCACTGAATATAAATATAACAAATCATTAGGCGCTGACTGAAGTTTCATTTTATGTAATAGTTTGCTTCTGTAATGTGTTCATTAGAATGTTTTACAACAACATTATATCCGAAACCTAAACATTTATTTGTATGGTGCCTTTTCTCAGAAATAAGAGGTTAGGTTAAGGAAGACATATGTTTTGAGGAAAGTGAGATGGATAGATAGATAGATAGATAGATAGATAGATAGATAGATAGATAGATAGATAGATAGATAGATAGATAGATAGATAGATAGATAGATAGATGGCACTTTATTTGCCCCAACCTGTACAGAGTGAAGAGAAAAGGAGACAGAGCTGTTCCTTGTGTTGTTCACACTGTTACCAGAAACATCGTCCTTGAGCCTCACAAACTGTGGTCTGCCCAACATATAGTCCATTATCCAGGACACCATAGCTCATTGTGACGGTGCAGGTTGGCTCCATGCTCTCCTTTCCAATTGGGAGCCTCTTTAACCTGCCACCATTGATAGTCATAACCAAGATGAGCTTGGCAAATAAGGACACTTCCATGCAGCAAGGGGTAGGTGCAAAAAGTGATAAGTGCTTTTATTAAAATCAGTGTGCCAAATATTCAATAATAAATAATCCAACAAAAACACAGTGTCCACATGGAGGTTAAAAATCCCACATAAATAATCTGTTAAAATGAGGTTAAAATCACTAGGCAGGACACAGTCTCTTAAAACTCATTCCTTTAAAACCAACATCTCCTCTGATTACCCTGTATGGGATCCTGCATACAGAGGAGACATCTTGCCGATAGGCACAGTCAACCTTCCCATTTCTCCTCAGTTAAGATTCCTGCTGCCAGCTGTGGCCCTGGCAGGGCGCCACGCAGAGACTCCCCTCTCTGATTCCCACTGCCCCGACTCGGTCTTACATGGAAAGTCACATGCACAGTGGGTCACTTAAGCTCCCTGAACATGCTCAGACGGAGTGATCCTGTTCAGCCCTTGAGTGTTGGCCCTACACTCCTCTAAGAGGCTCTCCACCTAGCTACCTGCCTCCTTTCCTCTGCACCAGTTCTCTCCCATTCCTACCTTCATCTCCCTCTTTTAACCTCTGTCTCTTTTTCATTCTCCATTCATTTCCTGTCTATCTTTGCCTCGCAGGCTCCTTTTATCACCTTTATTGGGCGCAGGTGCAAACCTTATCCCACTCTGAGGCGTAAATGCGGCACCTGACCAATCCGGTCTCTTTTGTACGTATATGTGTGATTGGTCAAACTACCGCAATCAACCCCGGAGTGGTGCTGTCTTGCACACACCCACACCCAATCCAAGCCTGCACTTCATGGGAGATGATTATTTATTTAAAATCTGCACAGCAACACGGACCACTTATCACACTCATCCACCTTCATATTTCTGAGTTAACCGCTTAACAGGGATGCCTGGATGGTTTTGAAGGCAGTGGAGAAATCAAAAAACAAAATCCTCACAGTGCTGCCAGCTTTGACCAGGTGAGTATAAGCCTTGTGAAGCAGATAGATCATCTACTGTAGTCTTTCTCCAACTGCAGTTGGTTCATGTGTTGTACCACAACAGGATTCACATGGTCCAGACCAGCCTCCTAAAGGTCTTAATGATGTAAGACATTAAGGGTCACTGGTGTGCAGTCATTAGGTGAGTAATACTCACTAATAATTGTGCCAGAAAGTTCCTATATGTTGTATATTAATTAGCACATGCAAGTTAAGAATTTCGCTGTGATAATAATGACCCTTGTGGCCGGGTGCAGGAATGACTGGTCACACAAACATCAACCAAATCGTCCTGTTTAATAAATGAAAAAGTCCAATTTACAGAATGTGTAGTTTAAAGTATCTGCATTCTCTTTGTTATCCACAAGAGGGTAGAAAAAACACTAGCATTTAATTAAATGTATTTAATTTTCTGGAAAAGAGATTCACACAACAGCAGTAACTGGTCTTTAGTTAATAAATTAGTTAAAGCTGAATCGATATGAATAGGAATTCTTGCTTTGAAAGTTATGGCAGCTGAGATATTGTAAAACAAAAAAAAGAAAAAAGTAGAATGAAGATGAATCCAAATCTACAATTAAAAAAAGCAAAACCTTAAAATCTTCACCTCGGTCTCCTGCTTGCTCCCATCTATGTATATTATGTTCCACAAAAGAATCTCACTTCAATGACTCCTCAAATGGTATTGTTTAGGAGTATAGAGAAAGGACTGCCATGTAACTCTCCAATTCATTGATGGATAGCCAGGTATGGGCAAGGATTTCTCAGCTAAGAATTCACAGCTCGTTTGACAGCCCCTTAGTAGCATCTTGGGAGTTATTACATACCTGATGTTTTCCCACAATTCACGGGAGAGCTTAAAGGTCTGCAGAATTTACAGCTAGTATTAACCTATACGTGAAACATGATGTTCCCACAAGGACTCCATATTTTTACTTGAAAAGCACAAATAATTATGCTTACTTTCCTGACTCTACTGTCACTTAGAGCTGCAAACCAAATGCATGTGGTTTAAGAGAGAAGTTCTTGAAACAAAATCTTGATAAAGATAATGATTATGAATGTGTAATTTTAGTATTACTGAAGGGGTAAATATGTTATAGTGCAGTTTATTTGCAGTTATGTGATCTGAATGTGTAGTTGATGGCTGCTGAATCAGTATTTAAATGTGCTTTTACTGCAGTAAGGCAGATGCCATGTCCTTATGGTCGACATTATGCTGCTGATTTTCATGCTTCATGTTCTAAAACCGTTCAAGGTTGACTCCTGTCTTGTACCCAATACTGCTTGTGCTAGCCCTGTGACCTATGAAAGTCAATTTAAGTGCCTTCTACTTTTGTGCTTCTTATATGCTGTTTTTGATTATTTAGCCCACACTTTGAATTTGCCCTTTATCTTGGGCTTTTTGATGGTTTTAGTCTTTGTTTTTCCTGTTCATTTTGACTACTGCTTTCTTATTGATCTTGACTTTGACCTTGGCCTCTATTTTATTGTGAAAAAGTGCTCACAAAAGGTAGCTTAACCATTGAGGTTCATTTTTTACTGGTGGACAAGTTAATACTGGAAATGCCTCCATTTGTATGTATGTTTGTATTTTAACTTATTCAGCACAGACAAATACCAAGCAAAAATAGCAGTTGTCTAGAAGTGGATCACTTGCAAAGCATGCCTATCAGGATTTGCAAACATGTCAATCCATCGCCTGATTGCTTCCTCCACTTAAAAAGGTTGCACTCCAGAATACCCTAACTAAAGCCAAGAGCCACTCCGAAAGCTGCTCCTGCTGAGTTTTTCTCTCCAAGCACAATCTAACAGAAGCCAAAAGCTTGCTTGAAAGCCTTTCCTTGTCAGGTCATGGCAGATTGTACGCAAATTTCTGCTTCTTCTACTTCTTCTTTCGGCTGCTCCCGTTAGGAGTCGCCACAGTGGATCATCTTCTTCCATATCTTTCTGTCCTGTGCATCTTGTTTTGTTACACCCATCACCTGCATGTCCTCTCTCACCATATCCATAAATCTCCCCTTAGGCCTTCCTCTTTTCCTCTTGCCTGACAGTTCTATCCTTAACATCACATATTGATTTGGCAAAATTTTACACCAGATGCCCTTCCTGACGTAACTCTCCCCATTTATCCGGGCTTGGGACCGGCACAAAGAAACGCACTGGCCTGTGCATCCCCTGTGTCTGGGTTACTCAAATCTCTGCTTCTGAAAGAACCTAATCTGGATAAACCCAGCTTTATATTAACAGTCATTAGTCATTGCTAAATGGTAATAGACAAGTTAGACAAATTTATCGAGGTAATCCCCACATTTTATTTCAATCATTACTTATATTTATTTGCTGACAAACCAGGCATAAATGGTAGTTATGAAATCATGTAACCTGAATGACTCACATTAGGGTCACACATCAAGCTTTGTATCAGGCAGCAGCTTTACCTTCTGTAGTTTTTCCTTCTTAAGCTGTGATGCTTGTAAGAATTTGGAGTAGTAGATAGTAAAATAGTTGTCTTCTCTCTCTCTGGAAGTTATGATGTCCTTCTAAAATGCTTTCTGAAATCCTTTTAGTTTGCTGTATTGTGTCTTGCTGGCTGCTTTATCTAGGACTAGCTATCACCTGCGGCTCCACCGGTGCAATAGTGAAATAGGACTGTGAGGAGGGCCCTGTCCGGCTCCCCACTCCTGATGTCACGCTTCCCCCTCCCCTCAGCCACAGCCCCTGTCTCTCGGATTAGCATGAATAGATCACTCCTGCAAGCGAACTATAATTCTTAGCGTGATGAGAGAAGTCGCAAAATCATCTGGAATGTTCAAGCAAATTATAGAAAAAAACTCAATCTAAATCCGTTAAGTAGTTCTCTGATGAAAAGCGAACAGACAGAGAGACAGACATACTGTACATTGGCTTTATATAATATACTAGCAGAATACCCGCGCTTCGCAGCGGAGAAGTAGTGTGTAAAAGAAGTTATGAAAAAGAAAAGGAAAAGTTTTAAAAATAACGTAACATGATTGTTAATGTAATTGTTTTGTCATTGATATGAGTGTTGTTGTCATATCTATATATATATATATATATATATATATATATATATATATATATATATATATATATATATATATATATATATATATATATAGCAAAATACCCGCGCTTGGCAGCGGAGAAGTAAAAAGAAAAGGAAACATTTTAATAATAACGTAACATGATTGACAACGGAATTGTTTTGTCATTGTCATGAGTGTTGCTGGCATATATACTATGGGGTGCCAAACAGGCAAATACTGTACATTGATTTTCTGAAGATATAAAATTGGCGTCAGAATATATAAAGTCAAAACTTGAATATATAAAGTCACTGTCGGAATATATAAAGTCAAAACTTGAATACATAAAGTCAGCGTCGGTATATATAAAGTCAAAACTTTTTTCTGAATATATAAAGTCAAAACTTGAATATATACTGTGGTGTGAAAAACTATTTGCCCCCTTCCTAATTTCTTATTCTTTTTCATGTTTGTCACACAAAATGTTTCTGATCATCAAACACATTTAACCATTAATCAAATATAACACAAGTAAACACAAAATGCAGTTTTTAAATGATGGTTTTTATTATTTAGGGAGAAATAAAATCCAAACCTACATGGCCCTGTGTGAAAAGTAATTGCCCCTTGTTAAAAATAACCTAACTGTGGTGTATCACACCTGAGTTCAATTTCGTAGCCACCCCAGGCCTGATTACTGCCACACCTGTTTCAATCAAGAAATCACTTAAATAGGAGCTGCCTGACACAGAGAAGTAGACCAAAAGCACCTCAAAAGCTAGACATCATGCCAAGATCCAAAGAAATTCAGGAACAAATGAGGACAGAAGTAATTGAGATCTATCAGTCTGATAAAGGTTATAAAGCCGTTTCTAAAGCTTTGGGACTCCAGCAAACCACAGTGTGAGCCATTATCCACAAATGGCAAAAACATGGAACAGTGGTGAACCTTCCCAGGAGTGGCCGGCCGACCAAAGTTACCCCAAGAGTGCAGAGACGACTCATCCGAGAGGTCACAAAAGACCCCAGGACAACGTCTAAAGAACTGCAGGCCTCACTTGCCTCAATTAAGGTCAGTGTTCACGACTCCACCATAAGAAAGAGACTGGGCAAAACGGACTGCATGGCAGATTTCCAAGACGCAAACCACTGTTAAGCAAAAGAACATTAGGGCTCGTCTCAATTTTGCTAAGAAACATCTCAATGATTGCCAAGACTTTTGGGAAAATACCTTGTGGACTGATGAGACAAAAGTTGAACTTTTTGGAAGACAAATGTCCCGTTACATCTGGCGTAAAAGGAACACAGCATTTCAGAAAAAGAACATCATACCAACAGTAAAATATGGTGGTGGTAGTGTGATGGTCTAGGGTTGTTTTACTGCTTTAGGACCTGGAAGGCTTGCTGTGATAGATGGAACCATGAATTCTACTGTCTACCAAAAAATCCTGAAGGAGAATGTCCGGCCATCTGTTCGTCAACTCAAGCTGAAGCGATCTTGGGTGCTGCAACAGGACAATGACCCAAAACACACCAGCAAATCCACCTCTGAATGGCTGAAGAAAAACAAAATGAAGACTTTGGAGTGGCCTAGTCAAAGTCCTGACCGAAATCCAATTGAGATGCTATGGCATGACCTTAAAAAGGCGGTTCATGCTAGAAAACCCTCAAATAAAGCTGAATTACAACAATTCTGCAAAGATGAGTGGGCCAAAATTCCTCTGGAGCGCTGTAAAAGACTCATTGCAAGTTATTGCAAACGCTTGATTGCAGTTATTGCTGCTAAGGGTGACCCAACCAGTTATTAGGTTCAGGGGGCAATTACTTTTTCACACAGGGCCATGTAGGTTTGGATTTTTTTTCTCCCTAAATAATAAAACCATCATTTAAAAACTGCATTTTGTGTTTACTTGTGTTATATTTGACTAATGGTTAAATGTGTTTGATGATCAGAAACATTTTGTGTGACAAACATGCAAAAGAATAAGAAATCAGGAAGGGGGCTGTTTTATCTTGGTAGAGTAATATATATTGCTCTACTGTCCCCTATTGTATTAATATGTAGCCTTAGAATGCCTAATCTCACAGACTTACCACTGTATATAACTTATCCCCACCTTCCCTTCTATATCTATAACCTCAGGCAATTAGATGTAGTAAAAAGACAAGCAGGAGTTAAGTTACACATAAAATAATGTATTATTGATAATATTCATAAATAATAACAAAATGCAAAGTACATTTGAATATTGGCAACCATACAACCTGATAAAATGGTGATGTGTAATTCAGGTGGCACACAGACTTGCAGTTACTTAAAATGTCTCTAGTTAAGGCATCGTTGGTGCTCAGCTTTCAGCCACATGTCTGTTCAATATGGCTGCTGAGCTGTGCTCTTCATTGTGTTGTCTTCATCATCACAGGTTAGCAAGAGAGATGCTTCTTCATATGTGGGTCAGTTAGAGAGAGACGCTTCTTCATGATATGTGGGTCAGTCAGAGAGAGATGCTTCTTCATCATATGTCAGTCAGTCAGAGAGAGAGAGAATGTGGTTGAGCAAGTACATTTATAGATGTTCTCTCCAATTCCTAGAACCAATAGGATATCATGGTACTTGAAGGCCTCTGAGACAAGCCAATTCCAAACAGCCATACCTCAGACCAATGGGTGAAATAGAACATCTTATCTCCTGCCCAACCCCAAGACCATATATTACACTAACCTGGCTTTGTGTGGGAGATCAAACTGGTTTAAGACACATCCCCCCAAATCCTGTCATAAAATTACAAAGAGACAGTCGCAAAAAGGGGGATGGGGGAAGGCAAACATGAATACCTCTCACCACTTGGTTTGCCTAAATTATAAATAAAGACATACAAAACATTTATCAAGTTATATGCAAAATCCTACATCACAACAGGGGCAAATAGTTTTTCACACCACTGTAAAGTCAGTGCTGGAATATATAAATTCAAAACTTGAATATATTTAAAGTCAACGTTGGAATATATAAAGTCAGCGCTGGAATATATAAAGTCAAAACCTGAATATATAAAGTCAACATCCGAGTATATAAACTCATTCCTGAATATATAAAAAGTCAAAGTTAAAATATATTGATTGAAACGACTCTGAACTGAAGTAAGTTAACAAAAACGTATTCAGAAAAATAAATTTAAAAAAATTGTTCGGTTAATGTTTTGAAAATGATGCATGTGCCCTGCCCAGGATTGCTTCCTGCCTTGCGCCCAGTGTTGGCTGGGATTGGCACCAGCAGACCCCCGTGACCCTGTGGTCGGATTAAACGGGTTGGGAAATGGATGGATATTCCAGCGCTTACTTTATATATTCCGACGCTGACTTTATATATTCAAGATTTGACTTTATATATTCCAGCGCTGAGTTTATATATTCCGACGCTGACTTTATATATTCAAGTTTTGACTTTATATATTCAGAAACAAGTTTTGACTTTATATATACCGACGCTGACTTTATATATTCGGGAATGTCTTTATATATACAAGTTTTGACTTTATATAGTTAAATTTAGTCATCATTGCATAACTTTTTCTTTACCATAGAAATTTAAAGACTAAATTCAACTTCCATTCCTACCAAAGATATTTCTGGGGACTAAATAGAACCTACTTATATCCAAATTCAAGCTATTGAGCTGTCACCTTCCTTACGTTTTTACCGTTCATTTAATCATGGCTAGTGGCGGAAAATTTATAAAATGGAAGGAGGATTACACTGAGTATGGCTTTACCAAAACAATTATTGATGGTGAATCGATTACTCATAAAGATTCAATTGGTGATCTGTTTTTCTGTGTTATCCTCATATTTTTTCATACTTCTTCTCAAACCAAGGGGGTGTGAGGGTAAAATGAATCGGGAAGCGCTGATCAATCATGCATTGACAGAAGTTCCCCTTTGCTTGGAATTGAAAGTGTGATTAAATGCGTGATTTTTTAACGCGTTATGGAGCAAATGCATCGAAGCTTCTCAGCTGTGCTTGTGCTAAGAAAAGGAAACATTTTAAAAATAACGTAACACGATTGTCAATGTAACCTTTTGTAAGTAGTGCCTGGAGGATTCAGTGTGGAGAAACTCTAGAGACAGCATGTGTATTAACTTGTGGATTTTTCTGTGAGTATTTGGTGGCAGCGTCACAAAGTCGCTTCCGTAAGACTGCGTTAGCTGCGGAGCTCAGCTCAGAGCGAAATGAGATGAATGGGACGGGAGATGATGACGTGACTCCTCCACCCGCCTTAACTGTCAATCCCCCACAAACACAGTCTCTCGGAATTTGCATAAGATAAGCACAGCCCTTCACCTGCAATTTTAACTTAGTTACAAAGTGATCAAAACTCTCGTTTATATCCTGCATCCTCTCATTAAACTTGTATCCCGCATTACCCGTGGGCATGACAAATGGCAGCGGCAGCCTGTCTATGAACTTTATTTAAACTTTAGGTTTACACCATGCTTTGTTTCCGAAGTAGCAGCACTCATGAATATGGTTGTATATGTCACTCGCTCACTTCTTATTGTTTCGCTGCCTTCTCAATTATATAATGCATGTTTTCTTCAGTGCTTTTTGGAGCTCTTCCTGGTTTTCCATGTACTGTGTTGACAGTCAGTTCACGTGATTACGTGGGAGGCGTATTGATGTCACACAAAACTCTGCCCCCCACGGCCATCGAGCTCAACTCCATTACATTATATGGAGAAAAATAGGTTCCAGTTATGACCATTACGTGGATAATTTCGAAATGAAACCTGCCCAACTTTTGTAAGTAAGCTGTAAGGAATGAGCCTGCCAAATTTCAGCCTTCTACTTACACGGGAAGTTGGAGAATTAGTGATGAGTCAGTCAGTGAGTGAGTGAGTCAGTGAGTCAGTCAGTCAGTCAGTGAGGGCTTATATATATGTGTTCCATCAGTCAAAAATAATCTAATAAGCTCATTTGTACCTGCCTACTCTTTCCCATATAGAGTTCTGGGCACACAGGTTATTGTCTAATCCTAAAATAAAAACAAACTTAAATAAAACACACAAATTAAATATTATCATACTGTAAAAACACATTTTTGTAACAACATTACAATATCATATAATGAAATGTCTGCATCCGGCTGCCAGATCCCATGGAGTCTCCAGTTTAGGAGAAGATATTCAGGGTTTGGAAGTCAAAATGGTACATCCTGTAGTTCAAATCAGACTAGATGTCTGACATGTTTTGTAACTGTCATGGTCTCTATCTCAAGGATTTTGTTGTCCAGATTTAAACAATAGAATAGCTTTCACTTGTGAGACAAAGCCCTAAATATACAGCGATATCTCAAACAGGAATTAAAAGACAAAAGTTGATCATTTTGGAGTAGAACAAATCAGAAAAATTCGGATGTGAGCATCAGTAGGCTTTGAGCCCTAGGAACCAAATTACCTGAATAAATAACATTTCAGCAATTATTTACCGCTCTGATGCTGATCTTTTTGATCATAAAATAAGTCATCAAAATAGAAATTGATGAGAAGAATTCATAATTAATTGCAGATTTACGGTATTTGAGGGTTTCTATAGACTGTCTCATTCTCTTGCACAAATTGACTCAAAAACTAATCAATACATCATCATCTCATAACAAGCTTAAGTTTTGAGTTTGGTATTTTTCCATACAGTTGTTTTAGCTCTAGATCGTCCTCAAGAAACTGTGATACAGATACACACACCCATCATCCAGATATCAATGTTTTTGGTATCAGGGGGCCCTAAAATGTCGAGGTCTGTCAAAAATTGGAGATCAAAATTTTTGACAAATCTAAAGCTTTTGCTACTCCCCCATGGATGATAGGTTATGGTGAGGGAGGGTGCAAAGCAAAAAGAATATGTGGCAATGACTGACAGCTTACCAATGCAGTGCTTGCATACTGACAGTACACACAGCATACTCCACCAACATAGTCAGGCTGCAATTACATAGAATTTAAACATTAATTTAAACACTGTAAGTCCCATAACTTATGTAAACCAACAGGTACCAGCATATTTAACCTCACTAGAATTACTACTTCTGAAAGAACTTACCATGAACAAACACAACTTTATATTACCGCTCACTAGTTATTGCTAAGTGTCTGTAAACAACCAGACAAAATCCAATGAAGCAATACTCAGACTTTTACTCTTATAACTGCTTATATTTTATTTGTAAGAAACACAGGCATAAATGTTACTAATTGTGAGGTTTCTGAACTCTTTGTGGACCCACCCCAATGGGACAACACGCCAAAGTGCATCCCGAAGCGCGATTGCCATGTCTGTGGAAGATTGCTTGTCCATTGCCAGGGCAACCACAGGCTCACAGCGCTGCAGCGGGATGCCGCGGGAGCAAATCCGAGCCAATCGTGGTCACTCTATAAGCTCCTGTTCTCGATGAGTGATGCAAGGAACATTATAAATGCAGGGAACAGTATTACTTGGCCACTAACCTGGCCATGATCCTGCCTGACTGCTGTGTTTGTATATACAGTAGAAGAGTGGTTGATCCCGCTACAACAAATAACCGTGCTGTTCCTGTTTCAAGCTGAATAAAGCTGGTTTTGCTAAAGTACTGACACTCAGCCTCGTGTTTTGGGGTGCATAAGTACATACAACCTGAACGAGTCAAACCAGTCACACGGCAAGCTTCGTATTAGGTGGCCGCTTTAGCTTATATAGTCTGTTGTCTTCTGCTGTGATGCTAGTGAGCATTGGGATGGTGGAAAGCAAATAGTTTTCTCTTCTCTTGTAGTTTATGATGATGTCCTTCTCTCTCTCTTAGTACCCTTTTAAAAATCCCTTTTTATAGTGTCTTGCTGACTGCCTTATGTAACATATTGCATCAGTCAAATGTTTGGGACAACTGACAAGTTCTCATGGTCTACCTTTGGCTAAACATGAGACATGTTAATTTTAATGTCCCAAGCCTCCATATCACATCTTTAGAAGTATCCATATACTAATTGCTTTATTTAAACTTAAATATATACATTTTAATAAACAATGACACTCTAACAATTTCCACTTATTTTATCTTTGTATATTCCACAGAATTTTATTTACTTCCAAAATCCAACACTCTGATAAACTACCTTATAAATATTAATGTACAATTGAGCTCATTTGCATAGGCTGGCTATTTCAGTTATAGAACATTTTTATTACAAAATGTCATATCTTGGTCACATAGTTTTAAAAGCCATTATCTAAATAATTCTAAGATAAAAACAATAAAATAAAGCGCACAAATGGTATCTTATATGTCGTAAATAGCATAAAACAAAAACACAATTCATTATAGCCACTCAAGTAAAAGTTTAAATATAATGCATTGAGGCGCATATTTTTGTTAATTTTGTTATTTTGTTCCAATTAAATGATATTTTGCCTGGTTGGCATCTCAAACATTTGGCTTCTGCCATGTCTCAACAACAACAACAACAACATTTATTTATATAGCACATTTTCATACAAACAGTAGCTCAAAGTGCTTTACATATTAAAGAATAGAAAAATGAAAGACACAATTATAAAACAAAATAAATCAACATTAACATCGAATAAGAGTAAGGTTCAATGGCCAGGGGACAGAAAAACAAAAACTCCAGACGGCTGGAGAAAAAAATAAAATCTGTAGGGATTCCAGACCATGAGACCGCCCAGTCCCCTCTGGGCATTCTACCTAACATAAATGAAACAGTCCTCTTTGGATTTAGGATTCTCATGGAAGGGCTTGATGATGATGATGGTCACATAGACTTCTTCCTTTTAATCCATCCATCATTGTTGGAGCATCATGAAGCTTTGAGTAGGTGGAGGTGGCGCAGGCTACCACCACAAAGAAACCGGAAAAAGAAACAGAAAAGAGAGTAGGGGTCAGTACAGATTTTAGAGCCACCATGAATAGTTATTTTGAGGAGATTGAACATACAGAGTATCAGGATTAAGTTAAATTACGATTAAAATGAAGTTATAAAAAGGCCATGTTAAAGTAATGTGTTTTCAGCAGTGTTTTAAAGTGCTCTACTGTATCAGCCTGGCGAATCCCTATTGGCAGGCTATTCCAGATTTTAGGTGCATAGCAGCAGAAGGCTGCCTCACCACTTCTTTTAAGTTTTGTTCTTGGAATTCTAAGGAGGCATTCATTTGAGGATCTAAGGTTACGATTTGAAATATAAGGTGTCAGACATTCTGATATATAAGATGGGGCGAGATTATTTAAGGCTTTATAAACCATAAGCAAAATTTTAAAGTCAATCCTGAATGACACAGGTAACCAGTGTAGTGACATCAAAACTCGAGTAATGTGCTCAGATTTTCTTTTCCTAGTTAGGATTCTAGCAGCTGCATTCTGCACTAGTTGCAAACGATTTATATCTTTTTTGGGTAGTCCTGAGAGGAGTGCATTACAGTAATCTAGTCGACTGAAAACAAACGCGTGAACTAATTTCTCAGCATCTTTCAGTGATATAAGCGGTCTAACTTTACTTATGTTTCTTAAGTGAAAAAATGCTGTCCTAATGATCTGATTAATATGTGATTTAAAATTCAGATTACAGTCAACAATCACCCCTAAGCTTTTTACCTCCGTCTTGACTTTTAATCCTAATGTATCCAGTTTATTTCTAATAGCCTCATTGTATCCATTATTACTAATCACTAAGATTTCAGTTTTCTCTTTATTTAACTTGAGAAAGTTACTATTCATCCATTCTGAGATACAAGTCAGACATTCTGTTAGTGAATCAATAGAATCAGGGTCATCAGGTGCTATTGATAAGTACAGCTGTGTGTCATCAGCATAGCTGTGGTAGCTCACGTTGTGCCCTGAGATAATCTGACCTAACGGAAGCATATAGATTGAGAATAACACCATATTGGATATCATGTGTCTTCGAGTTGTAATTCCCACAACTAACAAAAAATTTTATCCCTGTCAGGTAGGATTCAAACCAATTTAAGACACTGCCAGAGAGGCCCACTCATTGACTGAGGCGATTTCTAAGAATGTTGTGATCAATGGTGTCAAATGCAGCATGTCTCTTTATGCACCTCACTACAACACACATTATAAAATAGTTTATACATATCATTTTCAAACAAAAAAAAAAACACCAATAATATGAGATTCATCCATTTTAAAAGAAGACCAGCTGGGCACACCATCTCAATATTTATCTTCTTCAGCAATAACCTTTGAAAAGGCGTGATTTCCTTTTGAAAGACCAAACCATAGTAAGCTTTTCATGTCACATGTTTGGTTTCGTTTTCATTCACTTTCGTAATTATGTGAGAACTCACACAAGCGAATAGACCACGGGAAAAATAGTACCAGGAATATGAGATAAAATGAGTATTTCCTATCCCTTTTGTTGTCACAAACATGCGGAAACACAGAAGGCATGTTTTTTTTTTAAACTTTTGCACTTGATCAGTAAGTTTTTAAACCTTCATTTTTCCAGTGTTGCCCCATACCCCTTTAGCCTCCATTGTAAAGTGCCAGTGAGGACAAGATTTTTTTCTTTTATTTTATATTTATAAAAAATGCTTAACTTTAGAACACAATTTCACATGTGTGCAAACGCATGTATAGCATGTTTGTAAAGAAATAACTTTGACTTGAAAAATTCCCAAAATTTCCTGTAACATGACAGAAACAAATGGGGGAGAAAAACAAATGAAAAAAAAGACAAAATGTGAAACCAAATGTGGCAAAATGTACATTTATAGAGAAATATTAACTGTAATAGGTGATAAGAATTAAATAAAAACAAACATAAATAAGGATAATTGAACAAGCAGTGGCACACAGAAATAGAAATTCCTAAATGAACTGACTGATTCTGTATATCAAGAGACCAACAAGAGTGGACTCCTATCTTGATAATTTATAATAATAATTAAGGTAAATTTCCTTAATTTACTGAACCCGTAACAGCAAATGATCATCATATATTGTATTTACAATAGATTGACAGTATTTTAGCAATAAGGATTATAGTTTCCACTATTATTATACTTTCCATTATACGTTATTAATTTTACATTTTTTTATATTGCAGATCTGAAACCAAATTTGACTCGGGATCAGGTATGTTGAAATCTTTCAATCAGAATACAATTTTATGAATGAAGTTAATGCTGAGTTCAATGAAAAGTGCTTAAACACCTAGCAGTTTCCAAAGGGGATACTACATTCCTCATCTTCAGGTGGGATTTTGTGTTGCTTTTGTTCAGAAGATGAGAGAGAGATCAGGAAGTGCCATTACTTCAAAAGTTTAAGTTGATTCATTAATTCATTCTTCAAGTCACATCATTTTGCAGCTGCTTTTCTGGGGATGGGGGGATTAGACAGAAGAGTTGAGCCAATGCTGCTGTTTTTACTTCATACTCTTGGTGGACTGTCAGGAGTCCAGTTATAACCCTCCTGTCCATCAGACAGGAGTAGAGAGCTATTTTCCACTTGTGTCAAGAGCACATTATTTGTTCATGATGTGTGCTTTTCTTTGAACATGTCATTCATTGTCTTTAAATTTTGTTTATATTTTTATTGGTATCCTGGCAACATGATTGTGTCACACTATGGATTTTTGTGTGGTATGTGCTCTGCCATTCTGGAGTTATGAAGTGTGTTTTTAGGGATATGATTAGCACATTGCATGACCACAACACACCAGCATTATAAAAGATGGCCACACGTATTAAGTAGCATCTGAGTTTTAAGAGAAAATCTTGTGAGAGATTAGGACCCAAACAAACTAACAAATAACTTAGGGAAGAGATTATTATGTCTGTCTTTATTTCATTGCAACTCTAACTTTCTGTTTGTTTATAAAACTGGTGAATTATCAAATGATTTTAGTGTGTCAGTCTTTGCTAATGTCCATGACAGGCATTTTCATTTGCTCTTACAGGCCACTTTTGATCTCTGCTACTTATTATCAAAGTCTGTTTGGACATGAAACAGACATTCTGCTCAAACAGACTTAAAGGCAGAAGCTCCAAAAGCTGCCTGGGAGATCCACCTCTTTAAGGGCTTCAGTAGATTTATTAATTCATTTTCTGATGACTTTTAATTATCTTTTCATGAATGTCATAAGCAAAGCTGCCAAAGTGCCTTGTGTGCAATAATTGTAAATAAGGAAGCAAATTGTCTTGGCAACCCACATTTAAGGAAATCTTAAAAAACAGGAGTACAGCTTGGCCACTGTAGGACAAGAAAGCAAATGGAAGTAGATAAGGTACTTCAGGTATAGAACTGGGAAAACACAAGAAAACAACAAGATAACATTGAAATTAATAGTAAATAAATGCTTCACTTAAAAGTATTATGAGTGTTTAAGGTGAAATGGAATAAAATAAAATGTGAATCGAAATATTATATATTATAAAATTACTCAATGATGCAGAGGAAATAACAGTCTTCTGAATGGAAAAAAAAAGATAAATATGGAAAACCAAAACAAGACATATGCTTTACAAAGCAGGTTAAATAATTATTTTAATCTGAGCCGTAAACTACCACAATACTGGATTTGTGTATGCAGGTAATCTTTGTTATGGCTGTTCGTCTCCAATGTTATGGCTTAGCCACGTCCAGAAGAGTATGATTTAATCGAGTAATCGTATGACTTTTTTTTCAATATTATCATGCATCATAGCATATTTCTTAGAATAAGTTCTTACATTGCTGTTCTATTTAGTGATCCTGTTTCCTAATGGATGATTGCTTTTAACCTTGTAAAATAAGGGAAAGGACCACAAAAATGTGAAAATACCTCTGTTCTTGAAGCAGTGTGATGTTAAAAATAAGACTTTTTATAATAATACCCTTTTTACTTATAATTTAGAAAGAACTGCAACACTGTGGATAAGCAAACTATCCAGGGCTATTAAACTACATAAACAGATGGGAAATGAGCTTTACACAATAGAAGGTCAACTACAGGCATTGAGAAAAAGCAGAATATAAAGTATAGTAGAAGACCTAAGTTGTATATTACTCCACAGGTACACATATTGAATAGTTAAGAATTTTACTGGAATGTATTTTTCTTGAGCTTCTATAAAGTTTTAATTATAAAGTATTATCTATCTGATGGGTTTTTAAACCCAGCCACAGTGGATGCACAAACCAGTGTGTTTCTTCATGCTGGTCCCAAGCCCAGATAAATGGGGAGGGTTACGTCAGGAAGGGCATAGAGTGTAAAATTTTGCCAAATCAATATGCGGACAACAATACAAATTTCCATACCTGATCGGTCGAGCCCTGGGTTAACAACGGCTGCCACCAGGACTGTTAGCCAACATGGTGCTGGCGGAAATTGGGCTACTGTTGGCCGAAGAAGTAGAAGGAGTAGAAAAGGGGGGAGATGTGTCCAGAGGCAGGAGGAGAGGAGGAAAGTAAAGAGAGTGGAACTGAGGGTAGGAACTTTGAATGTTGGCAGTATGACTGGTAAGGGGAGAGAGTTAGCAGATATGATGGAGAGAAGGAAGGTTGATATTGTGCATACAAGAGACTAAATGGAAGGGGAGTAAGGCCAGGTGGATCAGAGGTGGATTCAAATTGTTCTATCATGGTGTGGATAGGAGGAGAAATGGGGTAGGGGTTATGCTGAAGGAACAGTATATCAAGAGTGTTTTGGAGATGAAAAGAGTATCAGGCAGAGTAATGATTATGAAGATGGAAATTGGAGGTGTGATGATGAATGTTGTTAGTGCATATGCACCGCAAGTTGGGTGTGCAATGGATGAGAAAGAAGATTTTTGGAGTGAGTTGGATGAAGTGATGAACAGTGTACCCAAGGGACAGAAAGTGGTGATTGGAGCGGATTTCAATGGGCATGTTGGTGAAGGGAACAGTGGAGACGAGGAGGTGATGGGTAGGTATGGTGTCAAGGGGAGGAATGAAGAAGGTCAGAGGATAGTGGATTTCACCAAAAGGATGGGCATGGCTGTGGTGAATATGTATTTTAAGAAGAGGGAGGAACATAGGGTTACATACAAGAGTGGAGGAAGATGCACACAGGTAGATTACATCCTATGCAGAAGAGTTGATCTGAAGGAGATTGAAGACTGCAAAGTGGTGGCAGGGGAAAGTGTAGTTAAGCAGCATAGGATGGTGGTCTGTAGGATGACGTTGGAGATCAAGAAGAGGAAGAGAGTGAGGGCAGAGCCAAGGATCAAATGGTGGAAGTTGAAAAAGAAAGACTGCAAGGTTGAGTTTAGGGAGGAGGTGAGACAGGTACTAGGTGGCAGTTACCAGACAGCTGGGAAACTACAGCAGATGTAGTAAGGGTGACAGCAAGAAGGGTGCTTGGTGTGACATCTGGAAAGAGGAAGGAGGAAAAGGAAACCTGGTGGTGGAATGAGGAAATACAGGAGAGTATACAGAGGAAGAGGATGGCAAAGAAGAAGTGGGATAGTCAGAGAGATGCAGAAAGTAGACAAGAGTACAAGGAGATAAGGCAAGGTGAAGAGAGAGGTGGCGAAGGCTAAAGAAAAAGCCTATGATGAATTATATGAGAGGGTGGACACTAAGGAGGGAGAAAAGGACCTGTACCGACTGGCTAGACAGAGGGACCGAGCTGGGAAAGATGTGCAGCAGGTTAGTATGATAAAGGATAAAGATGGAAACGTACTCACGAGCGTGGAGAGTGTGCTAAGCAGATGGAAAGAGTATTTTGAGAGGCTGATGAATGAAGAGAATGAGAGAGAGAAGAGGTTGGATGATGTGGAGATAGTGAATCAGGAAGTGCAACGGATTAGCAAGGAGGAAGTAAGGACAGCTATGAAGAGGATGAAGAATGGAAAGGCCGTTGGTCCAGATGACATACCTGTGGAAGCATGGAGGTGTTTAGGAGAGATGGCAGTGGAGTTTTAACCAGATTGTTTAATGGAATCTTGGAAAGTGAGAGGATGCCTGAGGAGTGGAGAAAAAGTGTACTGGTGCTGATATTTAAGAATAAGGGGGATGTGCAGGACTGCAGTAACTACAGGGGAATAAAATTGATGAGCCACAGCATGAAGTTATGGGAAAGAGTAGTGGAAGCTAGGTTAAGAAGTGAGGTGATGATTAGTGAGCAGCAGTATGGTTTCATGCCAAGAAAGAGCACCACAGATGCAATGTTTGCTCTGATGATGTTGATAGAGAAGCTTAGAGAAGGCCAGAAGGAGTTGCATTATGTCTTTGTGGACCTGGAGAAAGCATATGACAGGGTGCCTCGAGAATAGCTGTGGTATTGTATGAGGAAGTCGGGAGTGGCAGAGAAGTACGTAAGAGTTGTACAGGATATGTATGAGGGAATTGTGACAGTGGTGAGGTCTGTGGTAGGAGTGATGGATGCATTCAAGTTGGAGGTGGGATTACATTAGGGATCGGCTCTGAGCCCTTTCTTATTTGCAATGGTGATGGACAGATTGACAGACAAGATTAGACAGGAGTCTCCGTGGACTATGATGTTTGTTGATGACATTATGATCTGTAGCAATAGCAGGGAGCAGGTTGAGAGGTGGAGATATGTTCTAGAGAGGAGAGGAATGAAGGTCAGTAGGAACAAGACAGAATACATATGTGTAAATGAGAGGGAGGTCAGTGGAATGGTGAGGATGCAGGGAGTAGAGTTGGCGAAGGTGGATGAGTTTAAATACTTGGGATCAACAGTACAGAGTAATGGGGATTGTGAAAGAGAGGTGAAAAAGAGAGTGCAGACAGGGTGGAATGGGTGGAGAAGAGTGTCAGGAGCAATTTGTGACAGATGGGTATCAACAAGAGTGAAAGGGAATGTCTACAGGACGGTAGTGAGAGCAGCTATGTTATATGGGTTGGAGACATTGGCACTGACCAGAAAACAGGAGACAGAGCTGGAGGTGGCAGAGTTAAAGATGGTAAGATTTGCATTGGGGGTGACAAGGATGGGACAGGATTAGAAACGAGTACATTAGAGAGTCAGCTCAAGTTGGACGGTTGGGAGACAAAGTCAGAGAGGCGAGATTGCGCTGGTTTGGACATGTGCAGAAGAGAGATGCTGGATATATTTGGAGAAGGATGCTAAGGATAGTGCTGCCAAGGAAGAGGAAAAGAGGAAGGCCTAAGTGAAGGTTTATGGGTGGTGTTGAGAGAGGACATGCAGGTGATGGGTGTAACAGAACAAGATGCAAAGGACAGAAAGATATGGAAGGTGATCCGCTGTGGCAACCCCTAATGGGAGCAACTGAAAGAAGAAGAAGAAGATCTATCTAATTAGTTTTTAGTTGATTTTTATTATAGTATTATTATACAGTAAATTGTCATTATTAATTAATGCCATCTTCTTTCAGAGTTGTTGCTGCTTGGTTTGGTGTTAGGTTGTATGTGCTCAGTCACTTGGCTTACATACGTTCAATTACATTCTTTCCTATTTCATATTTTTGTGTTGTTGCCTATAACGATGGTATTACAAAGCACACTCTTACTTGTCACTTATGTTAACATTGCTTGCGACACTGTGCTTAAACAGAAGTATATGGATATTGGTGTTCCAGAGTTCTACAAGTCTGTGTCAGGCGAAAGATTTCTGAAACTTGTTAACACTGCTGCCAGAATTATATCCTTGTTTGGCAATACATATGTTTGTGAACAGTTCTTCTCAACAATAAATATTAACAAATTAGCGTTATGTTCAAGATTCACAGATGAGCATTTCAAATCAAAATCAAATCAAATAGCCTTTTATTGTCAATTCAATATATGTGCAGAACATACAGGAGAATCAATATACTGTTTCTCTCTCAACTTCATAGTACAATAAAATATAAAAAATATAAAGTATAACATCTACAGTACAGTGATCCCTCCCTATATCACACTTCGACTTTCGCGACTTCACTCTATCGTGATTATTTTCTCATACACGCTTACGTCACTACGCATGCGCTTTCTGAGAACTTTTATCTAAGCCCTACGGTGGCTCCTAAACGTGCTGCTTTTTATAAGCCTTCTGACAATAAAACTAAGCGCCGGAGGAAGATGCTTACTATCCAGGAGAAGGTGAAACTCTTGGATATGATTAAAGATGGCAATACCCTACAAAAGCCTCCTCACGCATATGAAAAGACAGCGCCAGCAACTGCCTATCAAGAATGTTCTTCAGCCGCGCACCCAGACACCCACTGCCTACTTCTAGTACTTCTTCACTGAAGACAACAACGCACCTGCTGAAGATACTGCACCACCTCTGAAAACTCTCCTACTGAGGTCGTGCCTTCATAGGTTAGTGGTTGTGTGCAATTAAATGTACAGTACAATAATCTACTATATAAAAGCGTTCGGGATTGTTCTTCCATCCCGTGAGTGCAAAGCGTAGCGGTATTCCGCTTATTACAGACTATTACTACTTGCTTGAGGTACGAAGCGGCGATGTGAGCAGAGTTCTGGTGCTCTCATCGTTCCCTTGCTTTTGTGCGCGATGCGCTGGAAAAATAGACAAAATTATGTCTCTGGAAATAATTAATGTTGATAGAGTACAAATGCCTCACCGCGCAGTAAATATCAGGGGAGATGGTGCTTGCTTATTCTCATCTATAGCTTATTTAGTGCATGAAACTCCGTCTTTAGCGGTACAGATTCGGGCTGACATTGTACGACTTTGGACAGGCACTTGAGGGGATAAAAAAAACTTTCGGGAGATGTTATGAATGGGCACTTTGATGTTCTCATTCCCTACACTTACATGCCTGATGTACACATGGAGCGCACAAAAATTTAGGATAAAAGTTGGTTGCCTTAAAAGGCGAGTGCGCCTAGTAATATGATATTTGTAACATCTAATATGTCTTATTTTCTCTTATTTTGTCTAATATGTTGGATAATACGAGTGTAATGGTGACTAAAGGGTGTTATTTCATGTCTAGAGGGCTCTAATAATGTTAAAAAACGTATTTAGAAGGTCGTAAACAGGTTTTCTATACTGTAACTGCGAAAATATTCGATTTATAAATAAATAATCCTACTTCGCGAAAATTCATTTATCACGGTAGAGTCTGGAACGGATTAACCGTGATAAACGAGGGTTCACTGTATATATATAATTCACTAAGGCAAGACAACCATGGAAAGCACACCGGAAGGGGCGTGGATTCACTGAGCCACCGACAAGTAAGACAAGTATGCTGCACGCAGGAAGGAGCCACGCCCACCAACTCCTGGCACCTCCGAGCCACGTTGACCGTTCATAGAGGCATGTTTCTCGCGGAGGTGAATCGCCATATGCAGCGTGTAAAATGGTTTGCGAGGAGTATCTCTTGGGATCCTTAAAACAATCCTTTACAACTGAGGTTAAAACACAATGAGGTAAGAAGTCTTTAAAAACCGAGTTTTCGGTTATGACGCACGACCGTGTGCACCATAGCAAACTGTTTTACACGCTACATACAGCAATTCGCATCCGCGACAAACGTGCGTCTTCTTAGATGCTCCTGCAGGAACACGGAGAGTCTATGTGAGTCACAGGTGCATCTGGATTGTGCAAAAACGACAACGACTCAAGTGATGAGTTGGAGGTGGGCACATGAGCGATGGCGGTCCACCAGTTTTCAGTCACGGACGATTGTGTGTTGGTTCGTTCCGTGCATTGTTACAATGTTGCTTGTTGCTTGGGAGGGCAGTGTGGCACTAATGATCTTACTGGCTGCATCAACTGTGCGCTGCAGGGACATCCTACAGGAGGCAGTGCAGCTTCCATACCACACAGAGATGCAGTTAGTGAGGATGCTCTTGATTGTGCCCCGGTAGAAAGAGCATATGATGGGGGGTGGAACTTGTGCTCTCCTCAGTTTGCATAGAAAGTAGAGGCGGGTTTGAGCTTTCTTAGTAAGTGACGTGGTGTTATTTTACCAGGAGAGGACCTCTGAGATGTACGTCCCCAGGAACTTGGTGCAACTCACACTTTTTACAGCTACACCATCGATGGTCAGTGGGGGGTGCTGTGAATGACCTCCCCTGAAATCAACCACAATCTCTTTGGTCTTTCCCACGTTCAGGAAGAGATCTTTACACCACTGTACCAGTTGGATGACCTCGTTCCTGTAGTTGGCTTCATCATAGTTGGTGATGAGGCCGACCACGGTTGTATTGTCCTCAAACTTGACAATGTGATTGGAACTGTAGATTGGTACACAGTCGTGGGTCAGCAGGGTGAAGAGCAATGGGCTGAGCACACACCCTTGTGGGGCCCCTGTGCTCAACATGATGGTCTTAGAGGTGTTATTGTCGACTCGCACATTTTGTGGCCTCCCTGTAAGAAAGTCCAACACCCTGTTGCAGAGAGAGGTCTTGAGTCCCAGATGGCTGAATTTTTGTATTAGCTGCTTGGGAATGATTGTGTTGAATGCTGAACTAAAATCGAAGAACAACATTTGCACATAGAAGTTCTTTGAGTCCAGGTGGGTGAGGGCTAGATGGAGAGCAGCAGAAATGGCATCCTCTCTGGACCTGTTTGACCTGTATGCAAACTGAAATGGGTCGTGGGAGGGGGGAAGAATGGATAATGTTCTGCATAACCAGCCGCTCAAAGCATTTCATGATGAAATTTGTGCTACGAGGCTGATAGTCATTATAGCTAGATGGGAGGAGCTTCTTAAGGACAGAAATTATGGTTGTGACTTTAATACATGGGGGAACAACAGCTTGATCCAGGGAGATTTAGATAATGTCAGCAAAAACATCCTTGAGCTCCTCAGCACAATCCTTCACAGCACCACCAGGTATGTTGTCATGTCTGGCTGCCTTCCGTGGGTTGATCCTAGAAAGGGTTCTCTTAACGCTGGCTGGGGCCAAACGTATAGCCTGCTCACCCGGGGTGGGGGTGGGGGTGGGGGTTTTAATGGTTTTCTGTGCCGGTGTGCTCTTTTGTGTCTTGAACCGGCCAAAGAAGTCATTTAGGCAGTTAAGCAGTGTGATGTCACCTTCATACGTCAGTGGTGGGGGTCTGTAATTAGTGAGGGTTTGGATGCCACACCAGAGAGACTGTGCATGTCTGGTGTTGCTAAAGTGTCCAGATATTTTCTTGCTGTACTGCTTTTTTGCTTCCCTGATGCTACGTGACAGGTTGACTCTGGCTGTTGCTCGTCCTGCAGTGTCACTGGTCCTAAAGGCTGCGTCAAGGATCCTCAGAAGCCTGTGGACCTCTCCTGTCAGCCATGGCTTCTGGTTAGTACGAACAGTGATATTTTTGTAATGGGTGACATCATCAGTACATTTTGCAGTGTATGCTGTAACCACCTTAGTGTGCTCCTCAATGTCTGTGTGGTCATTGTATGTGGCTGCTTGTTTGAAAATGACCCAGTCTGTAGTGCTAAAACAGTCCCTCAGAGCACTGGAGGTGCCCTCTGGCCACACACACACCTGCTTTTGTGTTGGTCTGATGGTTCTCACTCTGGGTCTGTATGCAGGTCTCAGCATGATGGTGATGTGATCAGAGAAACCTAGGTGGGGGAGGGAGAGGCCTTGTAGGCTCCCTTGCAGGTTGTGTACACCGAATCCAGTGAGTTATCTCCTCTTGTAGGAAAGTCCACATGTTGGTGTAATTTAGGCAATAAAGCTTTTAAATCTGCATGATTGAAGTCTCCTGCTGTGATGAGGAATCCATCCGGAGGCACTGTTTGTTGACATCAAGCCGAATCTTGACGTTCTTGTGTCTGCCAAATGCTGCCAACTGACCAGTCAAACTGCATTTAATGACATTTGAACTGGAAAACTGGATTTTATAATAAGCACGTTGAGTAAATTTGTAAGCCTGTCTGTATTATTGTAGTAATGTAGTATTGTAGTTCAAATAATTGATTAACAATAATATTGTATTGTATTTATATCGTTTAGAAATTAATGCGGTCTGTCGACTAGCACTTTTTTCTATGTGCGGCCCATATATCCCACTGAGTTTGAGCTGATCCCTGCTGTAAGATAACTCATCAATATTGAGTGCAGTGGAAAGTGAAACTTAAATTGAAGCATTAGTTGAATTAAGCAACAGTGATAACAATGTGAATTGGTCATCAGAAGTTGACACGAATAGTGAAATTAATGCACATGGCACTGTATGACCGAATCACCTATAAATTCAGTTCTGTGAACCTTCATCATAAAGCAAAAATTCTCTGGAAACAGCTCACAATGCAGCAACTGTTGTTAGTTTCCAGGGAAATGTGTAAGGCACTAAGTCTTGCATTGTGGTAACCTCCAATAACATAAGGTGTGTGTTGATCATGCACTTCAGGCACTGACATTCTAGCCTCTCAAGCAACAAAAAATATAAGAAAAGTATGTATAGAAACCTTTTTACTCTCCTGATTGTGATGTTGGGCTTTGAATTGGTGGCTGTTTTAAAACACACCACACAAAGGATTTTTACTAAATCTGATTCTGCACAGCAGTGGAGACTCAACATACCTTTCCTACTTATTTTATGTTGATGTTTCATTATTTACATGTTTCTGTTACACATAACAGCATTTTTCTTGTTGAAAACATTTTTGGCATGTATTTCTTAGTGAAACATAGCACTAATGAGACTTGTGATGTGAGAATGTTTCTCAGTCAAGGTTGTCTAACAAATGACAACTAATTTTGTGTCTGTAATGAGCCTTTATATGGAGGACTGAGCCAGAGGATGACAAAAGGATACCAAGGCTCATCTTCTTAAGCTTTCTCAGCCATTCTAAAAGGGAAGGTGAATTAATTATTAGTCGGTGTGAATCTTCCTCCCATCTGCTCCTCTGTGCTACCAAACACTTTCCAGACTTGCGTGTTTGACAATATATTCATTAGCCCCTTTGCCAGAGCACTCATTGACATAGGCATGAACTTCATAATTACAAGATATCTGAGTAGTCTGGCCTTATATCTGGTTTTGAAAAGAACTGATGTGACTGATGATTAAAATTAGTGCACAGACCAGCTAGAAAGGATCTGTGTGCAAGAGTGCACAGTGAAAAGTTTACATTAGTTACTTGAATAAAATTAGTAATGTCTAAAAATTGGTCAATCATTGCATTGGAGGTGTCTTGTTATGGTAATACAAGGGTGCTCAAGTTCAGTTCTGGAAGACTGCAGTGACTAGAGGTTTTTTGTCTCAAACTAGTTGCTTAATTAGATGCTAATCCTTGTCATACAGAACTTTCTTTTTTCTCTCTGTCCATTTACCTCCAGTAAGTGTTGCGTTTTTTTTCCTCCTGATTCTGAATCGAACGGTGGAGGCCAGACAGCTACCTTTTACGTCAGACCCAGGAGTGCTTCCAGTTTCTGTCTTTAGCCTGATGGGAGCACTTCTGTGTCAAGCATAAACACTGAAAAACAGGGATCATGAATCCCCGCAGTACCCACTGGCAGTACCCATGGGGCTGATTCATGGCACTACAATTCCCATCATGCACTTAAAGTGTCCACATTGTTACTGAGGTCCTGGGATACTGCCACGTAGTGGACTGGGGATAAAAATATTCCGAAATAGGAGCCTTCCCCTATTGCTCCTTTGTTTTTTCCTCCCGTCTGGGTAAGGGTCTCATACTCACCCCAGATGGGATGCTAGTCCTTTGTCGTCCTTTCATTCTAGCTTCCCTTTTCAGCAGGGTTTCCCCTTTTCTCCTTCGTGGGATGCTGGGTAATCCTGCCTGGCACTTACAACGCTTAAGAGCATATAATATGTTATTGGTATTACAGTCATCACTGCATGGCAGAAATTACTCAAACTGTGCTGGAACTCTCTTTGAAAATTACCTCAGCCACTCACTATGCACATCGTCATTTATTAATATTTCCTGTATGAAACAATAAAGTAGTACTGTTCTCCCTGAAAGAATGTCTTGTTAACTTAAGAAGAGAACTGGTTATGTAAAGCAACTACAAATATTATAAAGTTTTTAATTTTCCTGACTATTCCTACCATTTTTATATACATGGACACCCCCTAAGTGCAAAAGTCTCAATATTTCCTTTAGCATACTGACAACATACAAATGATAGTTTGTGCAAAATAAAACAGTTGGCTAAAATGTCTTATAATTTGAAATCTAATAGATTGGGGTGAAACTTGTCAGTAGACGATTTTCTTTTTGTAAAACCCTTTTGAAAAATAAGCAAACATCTGACTACAATAAAATCAGAAGAAGACTTTACATAATTCCAAGGAAAAACAAATGTGTGACATGAAACAGAAAGAGTGAGAAAGCATCTGAAGTATGTAATTTTCTCATTTTATTGTGATTTCATCATTCAGAGTAAACTGCTTTTTCTCTTTGATGCTTCTAATAAATATTACTAGCAGTTGGGAGATTGCTCTTGTAGCTGAAAGTCTGTGCCATGTGGCGGTGGACCATAAAGAGATTTATATATCCTGTGCTGAAAACTATTGAAGGAAATGAAAGTTGTGATCCATCATCAGTTACTGGTAGAAAATATAGTTGGAAAACTGGTGACTCTTTGCACTTTAGTTTATTAGTCCAAGAAGACAGTTGAAAAGAACAGAAAGTGATTTGCTCTTCAAAACATTTACAAAGTTTTAAAACTTTGGAAGTATCAGTTCCTTGAAAGCACACTTTTGAGTTGAGGATAATAATGTTTTTTTAGAAGAAATCAATGCTTTATGTCACACTTCCATTTATCAAAGGATGACACACTGATCTAACGATTAGGTGTCACTTCTCCCCAGAAAAGCAAAAAAGCAATTCATCATGATCTAACTGTACACGATTGCTTTTTATAAGGGTTTAATTTTGTTTTGCTTCATCTTACTTGTCAGCATTCATTCTTCCATATCCGTTGCATCTTTTCGTAATCTTTTATCAAAGTAAAATCTTCTTACCTGCTGCTTATCATAAATCCTGCTCAGAATGAAGGAATATACAGTAGGGGAAACTCCTTCACGGTAACAGTCAGGTATGGTTTTATCTATCACCTTCACAGAGAACACTTCTTAAAGTGTTTTCCTGTACGCACTACCCCATGTACTGTGTCCATCCATTTAGTAGTCTGGTTATGCCAATTCAGCGTAACAGGTAGCCAAAGCCAGTCCCTAAAGCACTGTCTTTTCACCCTTGATGGATATTTACTGTTCTCACCCACTCTTACAATCTTGTGGTTGAGCTTGGAGTCAGTGTTATTCATATCATTGGACTGTGGGAAGAAAACTTGCAAATGCTTTCTCTCTATATATACTGTATATTATTTGCTTTATTTTTCATTGTGCTTCTTACATTTCAATAACTGATTAAACTATTCGGCTACATCATTCAGCTTTCGCACTTAAGGTGGCCGCTGTATGCCTTTGATGTGGCAGGTTTATAAAATTGCACAAGTCACAGTACAGCTTGGACAGTCAAAAACTGACATATCAAAAATGAGCACAACATACAATGTTAGATGTTCAAAGTAATATGAAATATAAATAACACTAAGGAAAAGTCCAGTAGGACATACAAAAGTCATTATTTAAATTAAATGAGTTGATAAAGAAAATGAAAAATAGATCATAAATAAGAGATAATTGGAACTGCACCAGCCATCTAATATTAAAAATATATTAGAGTATGCTAAATGTTATATAATTTTTATGTTTCCTATTCCAGTATGCAATTAAGTGGTACATATAACCAAATATATAGACTTATAAAAATACAACAGGCATACTACATTAAAAAAGTCAATAGAAGTGTTATGTTTTGACTCATGCATGGTTTCATTTTTTATTTCTGTTTTTGAATCATTATTTTATTATTATGTACTTTTAATAATTTTATGTTCATACATTATTTATTATTTATGTATTGTGAATTAGCACTTGACCACACTACTTGTTTTCTTTGTTGTTGGACTCTCAGTTTGAATTACTCAGAGTCTAAGACTCATTTTCAGCCTGAGTAGGCCTGAAATAATACATGATGTGATGGTGAACAGGCATGGGCTGGTGTTCTGGCCAGGATGGTTCAAGTTCCCTTACCCAGCTAGGAGGCAAATGAAATGGAAAGACAGTTGTCGACCAATTACACAGACTATTTCCTCCCCTGACACAATACGTGGTAGCCCTCCTGGACTACAATGCCTGCCTGCATGGATACCCACAGGGCAGGCTGGGAAGTGTAGTCCAGTAACGCAGCCCTGCAGTGTTCCATCAATGCTGCCAGGGATAGCTGCAGTGACAAACTGTCCCCCCTTAAAGGTACCTCTACCTGACCTGGAAGTACCTCCTACTTATGGTAGTATCACACCGGATGTGCTCCTGGGTCTGGTATAAAAGAAGCGGTCCAACCTCATCCAGGAAGCTAGAGTCGGGAGGAAGGAGGACAAAGCTTGTGAAGAGGAGTTGAGGAGGCAGTGATCAGTGGCAGAGAAAGGAAAAAGAGATAGAGAGAGAGAGATGCCAAGTGCTGTATTGTGCTTTATTGCTGTGCTTTCTGACTGCAGTTGTGGTATGGGAAATATTTAAAAGAAGAGTTTACCACAGATTAAACTCTCTAAAAATCTTTAATATTTAAAATATCTAAGCAAGGTTTTTTTTAAACAAAAATTATAGTATTAGTTTCAGTTAAAATGTAATTTAATTATCCAGAATATAGGGATAAACTTCACATACCTACACACCTTATATCTTTCATAGTCAGGCAGTGTGGTGCAGTGGTTGGGACTTTGGACTTCACACCCTGAGGTTGTGGTTTCCAGTCCCACTACTGACACAGTGTGACTATGAGCACGTCACCTCACCAACCTGTGTTCCATTTGGAAAAATAAAAGAAATGTAATCAATTGTATCTCAGATTTTGTAAGCCACCTTGTATCAAAGTGTCTGGGAAATAAGTGAACTTGTAAGTCATACAACATTTACACAGACTTTCTCATTATTAGAATCAAAGGGAGATACTGGAAAAGGAACATGAAATTACTTTTAATGCAGGGACAGTGCTTTACGTTCATGGATGCACTTATTTAATTAGGTTATGTAAAACCCACAATGAAATTGCCATCAAGAATGATACTAAAGTTGTAAATTCTGCAGGTTTAAACTTGTATCACAGCAATATTTTCCTTTATGAGTATTTTTTTTAGAAAATAATTAGAATAGTTAAATTTGAAGTTAAATATAAAATTAATAGCATTCCTGAACTTTTGTTAAAATGGGTTCAGCTTACTGCAATGTATACAGGATGTTGTCATTAACTTGATCAATGCTTTTCAAGGTCATGTATGAAGATTACCAGAAAACAAGAGCATTTTCCCTCATTTGCTTTTATCTGTTCTCATTACTTTAAGCTAAAAAGTAATGCCTGATCCTAAAAACCTTTTATGGTTGATTTAAAGGATGAGTTTACATGTCGAGCGGATGCTAATGGGGAACAAATTTACTTTAGGGTTATTTATCTCTGGGTGTTAGGGAGTCACTCTCAGAACTGCATACTATAGAACAATGGACAAATTGCAGGGATTATAATATCTAAAGAAATTAGATTTAATGAACTCTCTCTTGTCTGAAATGATATATTTATTGGACATAAAAAAGATAATTCTAGCACTCTACTGCAATGGAATTTGCTAAATTTTAATTACTAAATTCTTGAGTGTTAACTCTCTATTGCGGGTTGGCTTGTTTTACAGATTGTCTCACCATTATGTTACATAGCCTGCATGTAGAAAGGCTCTGAGATGCTTGTGTCATGATTAGTGAAACATAAAGTGAAGTGTTTTGTTTTGCACATGCAGTTTAAATTATTGTAGCATGGAAGGAATTGAAAAGGAGTTTTTCGCACCTTTGCAGTTTCAGGTATGTGGAGATAAGGTCTTCAGCCATTCCAGTGTCTCATGGACATTTTGGCTGCTCCATTTTTGAAAATGGTGCCTATAGTCCAGTGAACTTTAAATGTATTTGATGGATATGCTACCTTCTTATTTCATTTCAAATAAGGCTTGCATATTTCAAACAGGTTGAGCACAGACATACAGTATAGAGTTTGTTGTATTTGAACAGTTAATGTAGCATTGCAAATGTGCTCTTTTTTTCTTTGAGAAACTGAGCTGAAGTATTCAAAATCTTTAAACAGTGCTACTGATTTTAAGGGCTAAAATAAGGAGAGTAAAATCACATATTTTTTTAGAATAAGGGTAGCATGCCAATTAGTACATTACTCTTACTGTTCTACCATCGTGGATTAAAACATACACAACACAAAGTGAGCATTTATAGCTCACAGAGAGGGAAGCGGAAGAATATCACACATGTCTGATTTTCAGTTGGTGCCTAAAACCGTAATCATGTTTTCTGCATTATTGAAGACCACCATCACTATGGGCAGTAGACCAATACCAGCCAGCAACTGAGTGAAGTACATTAAGCAGTCATGTACAACCTGATGATTTTAGGCAGGAAACTGAAAGATCCAACAACAGATGAATACTATAAAAACTTACAATGCCTTACACAAATATTTAGTCCTTTGACCAATTCTCTAATTTTACTGAATAACAAATCCTGAAATTTTCTTCAATGTGATATTTTTATTTCAAGCCACTGAAACTCTAAATTATTTTTGACACAAATATTCAATCCTGCTGTTGTGGAAGCTCTAAACTTAAAAACAATTGCCTAACAAGAACACAATTGCCTTACAATTGTCCAGTGAATCAATAAAAAAATGCTCACATTTTCTGGATAAAAACCCCACAGTTAAAGGACCATTCTTCAGGTTGTGACTCTAAATGACAATTATGAAAATGAGAACTCAAGAGCATTCCAAAGAAGTTACAGGTAAAATAATACAACTGCATAAATTAGGAAAACAGTAAATCACAATATCAAAATGTTTTGATATCCCGGTGGGAACTGCTGGTTAAGGTATCAGTGAGTCTATGTCAAAAAACTCAGACTCTGTCTAGAAAAGGTTGTTATTCAATACTCACTGTACAAACAAGAAGGAGACTTGTGAAACCACAGAGAGGTTTAAAAGAAGCCATTACTCAAAAAGAATCATGTGATACTATGTCTGGAGTTTACCAAAAGCATAAGTGTGACTTAGATGCTATGTGGGAAAAGAGTTTGTGGTCAGATGAGACCAAGATTCAAAGACATACAGTATATGTGACACAGATATAGCACTGCCCACACCTCGAGAAACACAATATTTACATTGAAGTGTGGTGGTTGAAAAATTATCCTGTGGGGCTGCTTTTCATCAGCATGATCTGGGTATCTGGTTAATATAGAAGAAAGAATGGATGGTGGAAAATACAAGGAAATACTGTAAGAGAACCTGTTTCAGTCTGCTATAGACTAAAGCTTGGATGAAAGTTTATCTTACAACAAGACAATAACCACAAGCTCAACGCTGCTGTAACTCTGGAGTCCCTTAAGGTAGAAATGTGAATGTCCTGCCATCCATCAGCCAAAGCTCTTATCTCAATCCATTTTAAAAAATGTGTCATCCAACTAGCATGAACAACTTGCTGCAAATCTGTCCACAAAAATGGGCAAAGATCGGTCTTTAACAGTGTTCAAAGTTGGGACATATCTACCCCAAAAAACTTTGATCTCTTCTTGCTGCAAAAAGTGACTCTGTATTTAAGCACGGGGATCGGATACTTATAAAAATACAAATATAGAGAACAAAATTCCACTGTAAGACTTTTTTCAGTAAACGTTGAGAATTGGTGGAGGGATGGATTGCCTTATATATGGCATACTCAATCACCATCCAGAACTGACAATACACACTTGGTGATCTTGTTGTGACAATAATGTTAAAATTTGCAAGCCTGGCACTTTTCCAGTTTTCAGTTTGGTTCTTGCTATATAATCAAACATTTTGGCATTTTTTAAATAAATGGATACACTATCCTTTTAAATTCATTAACATTCATTTTTATAATGAGCATCATACAGCTACATGTTTATTAAAAAACATCTACCACTTGTTCTTGTTTAAAGTAGAAAAGAGACTTTATCACACTAAACTGGAATACATCAGTGCTAGCTATTCTGGAGGTTTTCTCAGGGTCTTTTCCCACAAAGTTTCAGGAATTGAGAGCATAGGTGAACAAGTGGTATGGAAACTGAAACAAAAAGTACATTAGGTAAGCTGATTTGCAACTCTATTAAATGAAATGAAGTTCAATATTTGAATACGGTACATTGTTTATCGTGGTGCTAGAGAGTGGTGATGTGTGTAGCATGTTGGTTGGACATGCAAGTAAGAACTGCACTGTACTCTGTAAACGTGGCCATACTACTACTACTACAACAACTGTCACCACTACAAAGTGGTGCATAAAACCCAGAGAATGCAGTAATTATCTGAAATATTTTACTTTACCTCTTCAGTTCTAATTGCTAAGGCATCCATGCCTGGTTACCATGTACATAATTTTTGCTTTATTTTTATTTTCGGTTTGTGTTTTTTTTTTAAATATTATAGGCTTGAATGTGATATCATATTTGCCATGATAATGAAAATGGTCCAGAAGATGAAAAAAAACATTCTTCTTAGAAGTGATCAAGTTTATCTGAACAAATCAAAACTGATAATTCTGACAAGACTGTGTTACTTTGCTGCTGCTTTATGTTTCAATCTAGCATTGCATATGCTTGCATTTGTTTGACCAATGATAATAATTATTATTATGACCTCAACTATCCATCTATCACTGAATTTTATAAACCTAATTTCTGCTGTGAATTGTAGACACAGACATGGTGAATAATGGGTGTGAGGCCTCCAAAAGGCTTTGTTGGCCTGACCAGTCTTCCTAGGTCTACTTGGAAAAGGCCTTACTCCAACAGGCTTACTTCATATCTACTAGTCTGCCATCGGTTTCACCGGCCCAAAAGGGATTTAAGCCTTCCAAGGGAAATTTAAAAGTCTCAAAAACACATCAAAAAGCCCCACAAGTAGGGCTCAGCTTGTGTACAGAAGGGCAATGAAGAAACTTTATAAATCAAGGATTTGCTCCTTAAAAAGAAAAATACAAGCTAAATCTTCAAAAGAGTAAAAATAGGCAAAAAGGTAGTGATGTTATGTGAGACCTCAAGGCTCCGAAATATGCTTTGAATCATCTTAGAGGTCTATATAGACACTTGTATCCTTTTTAGTCTTTTAACCTAATCAATAACCAGGGATGGGTCTACCATCAGACCTTTGTGGGTGCACACCCAAGGGCCTGTGACGTCAAGGGGCCTTTTTACTGCTACCCCTCCCACCCAATTACAGTAATCAAGCATCTATTAGTCAAAATGATCATATGGGACAACTAAAAGAGATGAAGCAAATGAGCCTAGAGCATTAAACAACCTGCTGTCCACGTGCTGTGTTTTTAAAAGTTGTTTCAACTCGCCGTTAAGGAACTAAGTCCCCCAGGGACCTGCAGGGGTGTGAAGCCTTGCAGACCGTCCACATCACATTACTAGTTTAGCTTGTGGCTCAAATAACAGAGTATTTAAGGGTAACAAATTGGTAAATGGATTTTTGTGTTCCCCAGTCCCATCTGTGCCCTGTAAAAGAGCATTCTCAAAGGCAGGGGAAAATAGACAATTGTTTGTTTATAAATAAAAATGATAAAACTCTTTCATTACCACGATTTGTTTTTCTGTTTTACATGATGCTCCTCATCCATGGGATCTGCTTAGTTAATGCATTTCCATATTTCATTGTAAGCACAGACATACTGACCCTCCAATAAAAGTAAAAATAAAAAAATTGATGAACTGATATTCATATGCATTATTTATAAAGTGGTTGTATTTACAGTAATATTATTATTATAAATATTTGCTACTCAGTAAAGTTCAGACTTATTATGTTGGTGATGTTTAAAATCTGGATGAGAGATGGCAAATCAATGAGTGGGCTTATAGCATTTTTCTATAAGCTGCCCATAGATGGTGTGGTGTTTATATGAAACATCAAGAAGTGAAACTTTTCTCAAACCCTTTGCTAGTATGGTTTGATGCTTCATGAAGCTTCAAGTCACTGTCACTAGCAATAGTATTTGACTAAAAAGGCAATCAATCCACAGTAAACCAAGTTCCAATACAAAGCTCTCACTCAAAATCCTTTAGACAAAAGTGAGACATCCAAAAATAACCTGAGATTCAGTAAGGAAACAGTAATACTCACAAAGCTCCAACCATAAATAAATCCTCGAATGATGGATCCTACCTGTGGTTCTGAAAATAAAGCCTGGAGGAGGACCGAACTGCTATGATTTTAGGGTGACCCTGCCTCTTTGGGGCTCCACCTACAAGGAACCAGTAATGGAGGCAGTACATAATTACAGCCCAAACAGAAAATACATGAAAATAAAACACCAAAAATAACAATAAAATACATAAACAAACATTAATACATAACCATTTTCAATCCCAGAACAGGGAGTCAGGGTGAAAAATTCTCAAAGGCATTGATAAAGTAAATTCAGACCTTTCAACTAAATGGCAAATCACTCATGTGAGGACACCTGTCAAATTCAAGGGGAAGTGCATTTAACAGGCACTTCTTTATGCAAAGAGTTGGGTGAATCTGGAACAAACTACTGAACCATGTAGTGGAAGCAGAAACCTTGACGACCTTTAAGAAGCATCTGAATGAGCTATTAGTTAAACAAACAAGCTTGAGGGACTGAAAGGTCTGCGCTCATTTGTTAAATTTCTTAAGTTCTTATGCTCGGAGTCCATCTCTACAACACTCAGTGTAGGTCAAGATGGAGATCTGGATGGACTGCCTGTCCATCACAGGACACTCTCGCTTACACATATTTGCATATTTACTCAAATTCTAGGTGGTAGTAAGATCTTTCAAAGCTCATCCATCATATATAGACGTTTTCTCCAATTCAAAAGTGTGTGGACATCCTACGAGCTTTGGGTGCAAGCTACCTGCTTTCCAAAAGTGAGATGGAAAGTCTGAAATGAATATTTGAAAAAAATTTTGAATATAATATTAAGCTAGACTTTACAAAGCTTTGACAAAATAGGAGCATTGCAAATTTAAACACTAAAACATTTTTCATTCTTTTACACCTAGATTTTCTGACATTTCAAATGTATCTGTAATTTTTTATGTAAACAAATTATGACTGGAAAGAGTAACGCCCCCACCACAATCCTGTGAAGAGAAGTACAAAAAACAGATAATGTCAAGGCAGCCATGAGGAAAAGCCACAGTTACTAGTTAGGAGAACTTCATATCACTGAAGAATGTCCTCCCAGCTTATGATCAAACCAAAGAGAAGGTAGACACTTCCTAATGAGGGGATCGAGTAATCTGAAACTGAGGAAGTTAAAGAAGGAGCAGGTTATGGAAGGAAGATTTCCATTAATTATAAGACAGCGCAAGTCTGTAGATCACTAGCAAGACTGTCCCAATAAAATGGAATAAAAAAAATATTATTATAAAGCAAAATTAATAAAACACAGTAAAACCAGTGGTCACAAAAGTAGGAAATATATTTGAAAAGTACCTTAAAAGCTTAGGAAATGTATTTGTGAAAGAGACTTGTTAAAAATTGCTATAGAGAAACTACAGGTGATAGAAGATGAGTCTTTTTAAGTCTGGCAAAGAGATTATTTGGGTTTTATTCAGTCTTCAAAGGTGTTGCCAATTTCCTTGGGAACTGAGACATCTCGCCTGGGTGTGTTCTTCTTTCTTTTATTGTTCCCTTCTCTGCTGTCTCTTCTATTTGAGGTATGCATCCCAAACTTAAAGCCATCACTTCACGTAGAATAAACAATGAAAGATCGATAAGTGTTTGCCATTCTGAATCTAGTTAACCCAAGCTAATAATAAAATTAGTTCTGCACATTCAAAGGAAATTAAGTAAAAGATAAAGATTCATATCAATAAAAAAAATTTGGTCAATATCTAGCAGTCTGCACTAATATTAGTTAGATACAATATCACATAAAGATTTCAACAGGTGATATTATGGTTTCCATTTAGATATGTTTTGAAATTTAAGAGTTTAAATAAATGCCTAGCATTTTTATTATTTTTTATTTTTAGTTTTTTAGTATTATTATTTCTTTGTAACAATTATAATCCCAAAAGGTTAAAGTTCAGTTGGCCCTGAGTGCTGACTTGTTTAATCAGTATTAGCTCACACAGTTCAAATTTTGACTTGCTTGCAGTCCAAGTTCCTATTATATATATTGTTTAATTCAAAACTTTAAACTTCATATCTTCTATACCCATATAATTCTACAAAGTTGACAACCTTTAAATTATGATTTATGGATCACAATTTTACAAGCATTCCAAACATACTGAACAAACCAAACCTTTGAAGAACCTTGACAGTAGTAGTAGTGGCTGCTGGCTCCTTTTATAAGGCACCCGGAAGTGCTCATTGACCCACTTCTGGCAACACTTCCAGGTGTGGTGGAATAGCTGCACCAAAGGGCTCAACAGTTCTCCAGGCGCCCTCTGTTGGTAGCCACAGGCCTCAGCAGGGTTTGAGCTTCCATGCTTCAAACCCATGACACTGCTGCACACCAAGGGGGCTGCCCTCTAGTGCTCCGGGGAGGTAATGGTCAGGATAGACTCTCCCCCCCGGAACCTTCCACTATAGGGGGGTGTCCTGGCAGGGCAAGGGCCCTGGCCATTCGCCACAATATATATTTATATATAGATGCTAAAAATGTCACTGTGCAATTCAATTTCTAATTCTGTAACACTTTCTAGTGCTGATAGTCATGAAAAATAATAAATCCATAATAGGCTATTCTGTTTTTCTAAGGATTTTTTAAATAGCTCATACCATTATGTATGTAGCATCTTGGTACACTCAAGAGCTTTTATGTAATGTCATTAATAATCAAACAATTCCTACATAGGAAGATACATTTTGTTCTGGTTTTCAGGAAATCACACTGATTTGACAAAGCCCGGAGCAGAGATGGAGCCCAGTACTAAGTCCCAGTCACACAGTTCCACTTCATTCATGCTTTACATTGGCTACATATTTATTGCATCTGAGTTAGACAGGCAAGGATTTCTTTTATTTTTTCTGTTTACTTGCTGGCTATCTGCAGCATGTTTCAGGATATCAAAGCACACAATCTTAAAGAAAACCCATCAAATAATACATTAATTATAGTATATTTTACATATAACATATTGCAGTAAAGCTTAACAGAAGAGTAAATCAGTAAAACAGAAGAGACCAGGATTTTGGGTCATGCAGTGGCCTGTTATTAAAGATGAGGCTGTCACTTTCTCAGTACAGTTGTGATAAGGTTTTGTTCAGCTTGGTTTTGATTTAAGACTAGAGGAGCCTCACAAATGCACATAGGGAAGAACCTGTGGATTACACCAAGCTAGAGGACTGAGTGTCTGAGGGCTTCCAAATATTTCAAGGAAACTTATGTATTCTTTTGAAAGCAAATAACTCCCAATTGCCTGTGGGGGGCACAATCACATCTCTTTTTCCCTGTGAGGTCCTGCTTAAGTACTGTACAGTGATTGCTGCTTTCACAGACTTGTCAAATAAGGCAGATTAGTGTATTGTACTTGCCTGTTTCTAAGTTAGATCTATAAAAATTTTTTATTTACAATAGCTTATAATGTCTTTGTTCTAAATAAAAGTAGGGGTTTGAAATAAAATGACGTATTTTAAATAAATATGTATGCACAGACAGTTTTACTAGCTTTACAATTAGTTTGTTTGAATATAACTATTTTCTTCTATAGTGCCTTTAATATTAGTGTAATACATATCTGTAAAACAACATCCTCAAGCCTGCTTAATCTAATTTGTGGTCAGAGAAGCTTACCCAAGGAGCATTTGGCACAAAGCAGGAACCAATTCACTTGCAAACGGCCAACCCACCTAACAAGCATATCTTTGGGATGAGGGAGAAAACCCACATAGACATAAAGGAGAAGGTGCCGACTCTCCACGTACGACAACTAAGCACAGGATCTGACCTCAGGACTCTGGACATGAGATGCATCAGCACTAACCGGTGCCCCACTCACACTGTATACAATACATGTTTCATTTATAGAGTAATAAAAAATGCATACAACCACAAAAGATTAATGTTGATGTGTATTAGAGAGTAAAGAGCTGAATTTTAAAACCACAAGAGTCCACGGTCTATTCTCAGCTTTCTTACTCTGTGATCCTAAACTGGCTACACTTTTAACTATGACCATACAAAATAGTGAAATATCACTCAAGCTCAACTCTGGTGTACTATTGATTGTTCGGTATGAAAGTTGTGGTATACAATTATATATGCAATTGAAACACACATTGCAAATTTCATGGATTTTTTTTTCGTGATTTACTATGAGGAAAATAATTCATTAAAAAATTAAGGGCTAGTCATACATTGTATTCCTTATGCACAAACCATGTCAAGCACAGAAAGAAAATAACAATTCTCCCCTCAGATTCCAATAAGTTCAGTGTGCTCCTTTGGGTATGCGTCATTTCTTAGAAGAGCTCTAATTTTACCAAAATGGCTGCACAGGCACTCAGTCCCCTTTCCACCATCTCTAATTATGCCAAATGCACTGAATATTTATTTTTCTGATATTCACGGACAAATCACATTTTGTGTTTGGGTTGTGCAGCACCAGAAAGTAGGAAGTGAACAGGAGGTTGGAGGAGTGGAGAAGGGGTTTGGAAGGTAGGGAGTTGAAGATACGTATATAGGAAGATGACAAAATATATGAGGTCTAATTATAGTTAGGATTCAGAAATTAGCCAGTAGGGAGATCAACTAAAAAGAGTGAATAAATTGAACTATCTAGGATCAGTGGTAGCCCAAGCTGGATAACTAGATGCTGAGATAACCCATATAGTGCATTGTGGATGGAACAATTGGAAGAAGGTATCAGGGATATTGTGTAATTGAATAATTAAGGTGAAGGTTAAAGGTAGGTTTCTAAGAATGTAGTAACAACTGCTATGATTGGTGACACTGAGACATGGGCAGTAAAGGGAGCACATGAACAGTTCGATGTGGCAGAAATGAGAATGTTCAGATGGATGTGTGGAGTTACAAAAAAAGAATTAAGAAATGAGACAATAAGAGATACAACAAAAGCGGGAGAAATATCTAACAAAGTACAAGAAAGTATTCTGAAGTGGTATTGACCTGTGTGAGGAAAGAATGTAAATATGCGGGTGAAAGAATGATGGGAATAGAAGTACATGGAAAGAGAAAGCAGCAGATGCCAAAGCAGAGGTGGATTGTTAAATAACAAAAAGATCTGACGGAAAAGGGTTTGACTGATGAGGAGGTGCACAACCAAGCTGTATGGATAAAGTTGATCAAGCAAATCAACCCCACATAGAAGTTGAAAAAGGTGAAGAGGAAGAAGAAATGTGTGGCAAATCACAGCATTTTTCTTAGGACCACCCAGTCATTCACCTGTTTGGGGCTTCTCCAACTACTGACCTGATCAAGACGTCTTCATTCAGAATCAATGATGAATATAGATGAAGGTCGAGCTATACGTGTCTTATGCTTTTAACCTCCAAATGCCACCTCCCATTGCCATCTAATCATTTCAGATCCCATTACCCAAGTGATAAAAGGAGAAAAAGTCTCCCAGCAGAATAGCCCTAAGAATACCTGGTGTATGGTAGCCACTTCACGATATTGATCCTGGGCTGAATATGATGGTGTTCGTGTTGGTGTAAGAAGCTACCAATTCTCTGCAGAGCAACTAGTTCACTAACTTTCTTTGGCCTGTAAAGTACACTCCATAGAGCCTTGGTGCTGGATGCCCTGAACTAGCTCCACTAAAATCCACCCTGCCTAGCGCCTAGCCAAGCTCTGTGCCAGTGTCTCAGGTAAGAGAACTTCTGCAGCTACACTCTTGTGCCTGAAAGTAACACTTTTCACTGTGGCGGTGCGTAGGACACAGCAAAGAGCCTAACAACGAGCTGAGGAAGACAGCATCACAGCATACCGGACAAAGGACCATGTAGTAAACAGCAAAAGTGCACTCCAATACTCCAGTGGGGATTTCTCCACTTGAACTCCAAATAAAACACACAGCTCCACACAACATTGGGCATCATCCTTAAAGACTTGGTATCGTAAAACTGTTTTTACAATCTTACAATCTTTCTTCTGTGTCGACATATACACAGTTATTATATTTCCATAATCCTTGTGATTATCGATAAATTGTTTTTTTCTTTTCCTTACAATAAGTGTGCTTCAGTTACCTTGAAATAAGTTTATCAGCCAGAAACCCACTCCCACAGAGAAAAAAGGAAAAAAAAGCTGTACCAAATTATTTAGATAATAACTGGTATCGCCAATGGCAAAGCTGTCTATTAATTAACTGATTGATTACATCAATCAATCAGTTCTTTGTCTCCCATCCATACACCTCTCCTATAATCTCCAGCCTGTAGTTTGGATGAGACCTTTAAGTGTGAATCATATTTATTTGGGAAATCTCTGTGTTAATGAAGCCATGCCACCTGCGCTTCAGAACAGGTAATCCACCTGAAGCTAAGTATGTTTGGCCCTGGCCAGTATTTTAGAAGGGAGACCAACTAGGAAAGACTTGGGTTGCTTACCCTGTAGTCTGTATGTGGATCCCAATGCCCCAGTACAGTGAAGGGGATACTGTGGTGTAAAACTAAGATCTTGAATCTCTGTGGTCATAAAAGATCCATGGAAATCCTTCGAAAAAGAGTAGGGTGTTTCCCGATGTCCTGCCTAAACGGCCCACCACAGCCTGGTCTTTTTAGTTCCTTAATTATCCCCTGTTGCTAATTGGATATCTTTCTCACCCCTTCACCACTTAATACCTAATATATAGTGAGCACACTGGTGTAAAGATGGCTTCTATTGCATCATGCAGGTGGGTGTTACTCATAGGTGGTGGTTGAAGTGAAGATGTCTAGGCAAAGTGTTTTGAGTAAATTACAAAGTGCTAAATAAATGTACTAAATTTTTTAATATTGCTCTAGTACTGTATGTATGAATAAATCTCAGTAAAACACTGACATGGTAAACTTAGGAATTTTTGGGGTCTCATGTAGGAGAGGTTAGAGTGAGCTGATTGAAGAGGGCATACTTATCAAGTAAGAAGAAGGGAAGATAGATGGCTTAAATGAATGGGCAGAAGCAATCATGCATTTCATGTTTGCCAAACTTATCAGGACCACGGTGTCACAGACTTTCTCAATAATGTTATATTAAAATGTTATTTTAATAAATAAATGTACATACATATAATAGCAATAGTGTGTATACTGTCTCTCTCTCTCTCTCTCTCTCTCTCTCTCTATATATATATATATATATATATATATATATATATATATATATATATATATATATATATATATACAATGCATCCGGAAAGTATTCACAGCGCATCACTTTTTCCACATTTGGTTATGTTACAGTCTTATTCCAAAATGGATTAAATTCATTGTTTTCCTCAGAATTCTACACACAACACCCCATAATGACAACGTGAAAAAAGTTTACTTGAGGTTTTTGCAAATTTATTAAAAATAAAAACTGAGAAATCACATGTACATAAGTATTCACAGCCTTTGCTCAATACTTTGTCAATGCACCTTTGGCAGCAATTACAGCCTCAGGTCTTTTTGTATATGATGCCACAAGCTTGGCACACCTATCCTTGGCCAGTTTCGCTCATTCCTCTTTGCAGCATCTCTCAAGTTCCATCAGGTTGGATGGGAAGCGTCGGTGCACAGCCATTTTAAGATCTCTCCAGATATGTTCAATCAGATTCAAGTCTGGGCCACTCAAGGACATTCACAGAGTTGTCCTGAAGCCACTCCTTTGATATCTTGGCTGTGTGCTTAGGGTTGTTTTCCTGCTGAAAGATGAACCGTCACTCCAGTCTGAGGTCAAGAGCGCTCTGGAGCAGGTTTTCATCCAGGATGTCTCTGTACATTGCTGCAGTCATCTTTCCCTTTATCCTGACTAGTCTCCCAGTTCCTGCTGCTAAACAACATCCCCACAGCATGATGCTGCCACCACCATGCTTCACTGTAGGGATGGTATTAGCCTGGTGATGAGCGGTGCCTGGTTTCCTCCAAATGTGACGCCTGGCATTCACACGAAAGAGTTCAATCTTTGTCTCATCAGACCAGAGAATTTTGTTTCTCATGGTCTGAGAATCCTTCAGGTGCCTTTTGGCAAACACCAGGCGTGCTGCCATGTGCCTTTTACTAAGGAGTGGCTTCCGTCTGGCCACTCTACCATACAGGCCTGATTGGTGGACTGCTACAGAGATGGTTGTCCTTCTGGAAGGTTCTCCTCTCTCCACAGAAGACCTCTGGAGCTCTGACAGAGTGACCATCGGGTTCTTGGTCACCTCCCTGACTAAGGTCCTTTTCCCCTGATCGCTCAGTTTAGATCGCCGGCCAGCTCTAGGAAGAGTCCTGGTGGTTTTGAACTTCTTCCACTTACGGATGATGGAGGCCACTGTGCTCATTGGGACCTTCAAAGCAGCAGAAATTTTTCTGTAACCTTCTCCAGATTTGTACCTTGAGACAATCCTGTCTCGGAGGTCTACAGACAATTCCTTTGACTTCATGCTTGGTTTGTGCTCTGACATGAACTGTCAACTGTGGGACCGTATATAGACAGGTGTGTGCCTTTCCAAATCATGTCCAATCAACTGAATTTACCACAGGTGGACTCCAATTAAGTTGCAGAAACATCTCAATGATGATTAGGGGAAACAGGATGCACCTGAGCTCAATTTTGAGCTTCATGGCAAAGGCTGTGAATACTTATGTACATGTGCTTTCTCATTTGTTTTATTTTTAATAAATTTTCAAAAACCTCAAGTAAACTTTTTTTACGTTGTCATTATGGGGTGTTGTGTGTAGAATTCTGAGGAAAAAAATGAATTTAATCAATTTTGGGATAAGGCTGTAACATAACCAAATGTGGAAAAAGTGATGCGCTGTGAATACTTTCCGGATGCACTGTATATATAAAATATGAGATAGAGAATGTTCCATGCTATGCATACTTTATTTTTTGTATTTTATTATTCTCAACTGTTTTGAGGAGACGTGCAAGTAAGAATATAATTTTGCTATATTTGGTTTGTACTAAAGTATGTAAAAATGACAATAAATTTGTCTTGACTTGGAATGCAGTATGTAGACTTTACACAGTAACAAAAATCATTACTTATTTTTTAAGTCTACTAACCAGTAATGTATTGGTTGGGCTTGCTTCTAGGATCACACTTTCTGAAGGTTTGTCGAAATGCTGGACAATTTTAGTTTTAAGCTGTCCTGAACAGAAAGTTTATGCCAATGTTTCGATTTGAACGAAATGAGGGCATAAAAAAAATTGTACAATGGTAGCTGGTTGGGAATGGCAAGAAGAACTTTGCAACTACATTTGAAAGCACCTGGATATTCAACATTGAAACTTAACCTAAAGTGTGCCAGTGGTTTGTGTTGATATCTTCCATTTGTGTCAATTTCTGAAGACTTCTTTTGGCCAAGTTAGTGGGAGTTTAAGAATGGGGCAAGAATTGTGAATCCAGTTTTATATTGTCAGTCACATGAAAGCACTCACCGTACTAGGCATCCAGCTATGTTAGATTCCTTTTAGATCTTTTTTGGCACATTCTGCTAAGTCAAGTTGGTTTACAGACAGCAATTTGGAAAAGCCTGTATACTGTTTATCTATAGACATTGAGTCCAAAATTGAGATTTCAATTCAAGATTTTCAATCAGTTTATCAGATGTATCATGCACATTTAATGTACTGCTGGCCAAAACCAGCAGGCAAATACTTAAGTGATTCACACAAGAGAAAATGTCATAAAGCTAACCTGCTGCAAGAGTCAATCAACATCATCCAAGCCGTTTAAAGGGGGAAAGGCTGATCTCAAAGGAATTGTTTAACCTCATCTTGTAACTCAAAAAAGGCAGTCTGATAGTCTTACATTTACATCTTATTTGTCAAATAGCATTTTATAATCCGTCCATAACAAGTTAGAATTATATGGCACAAATCGTATGTATGATGATACTGCTTCTGCAAAGCTGAAAATAACGCATATTTGTTCTTTTCTATTGTATGTGTTGTGATATGGTGATATATATTGCATTGATCATTTTTAGTTTATATATTGCCATGCTGCAAAGGCTCTAGTAAAAGTGACTTGCAAATTTGTAGTTATGTGATTGCTGTTTATTGATTATTAAGCATTATTTAGCTATATTATGTGAATTTCAATTAAGAAGTACAATACTTATAGTTGGAAGAAAAACTTTGTGAATTCTTAGAAATTATGTGGATTTCCCCATTAATTATTCATAAACATGTATGAATGATTATTGAAGAAATTCAGTACATTCCAAAGGTTTTAGAAATTTTTCTTTCAACTGTATATTGTGGCTTGGAGGGAATGTATTAGCACTTCAAACTACAGACACAATTGCACAGCCATGATTACCAGTACAAGTAAAGGCTTTTATTAATGCAATTACCTTTACAAGATTTCTTTATTCTCCACTAAGTGTTACAATAAACTTTCTCTTGAAACTTTACCCCTCCGCTCTTTGTCCTTCCTTTGCACCCGACACCAACTCCCCAGTTTGAAACGGACCTATCTCCTTTATACCCAATCAGGGAGTATTTCTGGTGCCACATCCAGGAAGTACTTCCAGGTCAGGCTGTAAACTCCCTAAACAGGGGACAACTTCTCTCGCCACCTCGCCCTGGCAGCTACCACACAAACCACTAAGGCTGCCCACTGAAATTACAACTTCCATGAAGCCCTGCAGGTATGCACATGCAAGACCCACCAAAGAGTAATTGGGACCTACTGTGCTGGAGGAATACGTGGCTCTGGCACACTCCAAACATTTTCAAGGACTCCCAGATGAGCAAGGATGCCAGCCAGTCAGTGACCTGTATGACAATATATAATTACCAAAGCATCCATCTAATTTCTTCTCCCATTTTAGTCCAGTTCAGAGTCACAGTAAGCAAGAGGCTAGCCTGAGCTGCACTGTATTATGGAGGCACACTTTCTAGACAGCCATGTTTACTCATAGCAGGCCGGCTTAAAGACAGTAATTAACCTTGTATAGTTGTGTCTAGTCTAAATTTACCTAGGAATAGTTTACAGCTCCCATTGACCCTAAATAAGCATTAATAGGAAAATCGATGAGCAAAAACTAGGGAGAATATACACATTTCAATAAGTGAAAGAACCACGGTTTAATTTCAGGCTCAGCCTTCTAATGCACTCCCAATCATATTAACCACCTTGTCATTCTAAAGGTGTATATAATTTTAATAATTTATATTAATGGTTCATTTAAAACAGATTCAAATATTTCAATAAATATCTTGATATATTTGAAGTACATAAATACTGGAATATTTTTTATCATTTCTGCACATTTATTTTCATCAATAGAAGTCTTCACTTGCAAACCACTTTCTGATTTTTACTGTGTGTTACTGAATGTGTCATTTGTATTGAATAATTGTCTTTGCTTTGTTTTTTTATGGCACTAAACCTTTACTGTTTTTCAGGGCAGTACTCGGGTTGCTTAAACATATTTTTTACATATGCAAATCAAGAGCTCTTTTCAACACCACAGTTATTTTGAAATAAAGCCCATAATTTTTTGTGGTAGGGGGTATGGATGCAGCCTTGGGTTTTTTAATTGCGAAGTCTTATTGTCTTTGAATGCTTTCCATATTAAATTATTTTTTCTTGAAAATTGACTGGTTAAAATGTTTCAAATTGTGTACATGTGTGAATGCCTGCAGTATAACAGTCTCTGATGTAAATTATGGCTGTCGATCACCTGCTGTGACTGTCATCAACTTAGCCCACTGTCTTTATTATTGTATATTTGGCTGCAGTATTTATCTGAGGAAACTGAGCAGATCATGATAAAGAACAGTTATATACATTCAACCAGAGTACACACAATTCACATGACTTGTGTAGTTACACACTGAGTTAGAGATGAGGGCTGAACCAGCAACTTTGCAGATTTAAGTAGATTTAAGTCTACAGAGTATGATTAGCTTGTAGATTAGTACTGCACTGGAGGTATACAGTGCCTATAAAACATATTGATCCCCTTTGTAAATTTTCACATTTTATTATCATACAATATTGAAACATAGTGGAGTTAATTTTTCTTTTTTGATTTTGATTAACAGAAATAGGCCCTGTAATATCAAAGTCAAAACAGATCTCTGCAAGGCAGTCTACATTCATTAAAAATAGAAAATACAAAAAACATAAAACCAAATTAGGGATGTCCCTCCTGCTCTTTGACTTACACGCCAAACCCCATGTGTGATGCCTCCTCTGGCCTTCTACTTGCTTAAAACCTCACGGGGAAGCTCTTCAATTAACCTCCATGTGGGACTAGCTCAAGCTAACAACTCACCTGACTCGCGCCCTTTAATATGACACACCTAAGTCATCACTGATGCAGTCAGTTGGCTTTAGAGGTCTCATAATTAGTTCAATGGAGATCATCTGTTTGTAGTCAAGGGGTTTCAATTGACTGTAGTCTAAATGTACCTTACCTAGGTCCAACTTATGATGAGCCCATATATTGGGCTAAGCTACACAACGAAGACAAAGAAAAAACATTCCAAGCAACTCTGTGAAGAGGTGATTGAAGAACACAAGTCTAGTGATGGAGATGAGAAAACATTCAGGTCACTGAATATCCCTCGTCCAGTTCAAACAATTATTGAGATATGGAAAGAGTATGGCACAGCTGTAAATCTGTCATGAGTTAACTGTTCACAAAAGTGAGTGGCCATGCAAAAAGACTAGTGAAGGAGGCCACCAAGGGACCATGAAAAGTCTGATCAACTAATGCATTGATCTAAGGATTTCAGTTTTGTTTTCTTTCCAGTTTAAATTGAGAAAGTTCAAGATTCCTCCCATTATGCCTCAAAGGCATTTTTGTTCCCTATGACGCCGCTGTTTCAGTGTGTTTGGCATCTCCCATTGTCATAGAATTCTTCCTCAGTTCTGTAGATTGTAGGTCACCTGTGTCGTCATCTAAGTGATGTTTCAAAGGTTGCGCCAAACATCTCCAAAGTATCAAAGTTTTTATGGATACCACTAATGCTGAAATCTTTTGATACTGTTTCTTCCTCTTGACAACCTATTATTTTGCTCTCGCCTTTAACTATTCACTTTTGATTATACTTCCAGTTTGTTTCAAAAAAGGGATTGACTTTGGTTCCGACCTTAGCTTTCTCTTCGACTATGTGCATCTCCTGGTCCTCAACATTAAATAATTTGCCATCTCACTCTGAGTCACTACTTATTATAAATGAGCAGAACATTGTCTTATAGCATAAAAATAATGCTTAAAATAATTCTCATATCTGTATATTTAAATTAAGTAAAATGCTTTCACTAGCACAAACTAAATATGTTTTCATGTGGTTATAAATGCAAGATAAACTTAAATGTATATGTTGTGAAAAGAGGAAAATAAAAGGGAGATGATGAAGGGTTGGGGACCAGCCAGTACCCTGTTTAATGTGGCAAATAATAATAAGGGTAAAAAATAGTATAAATGGTGAAAGGGAATTACAAACATTGCTCATTCATTGTTCCCTCTTCCAAAGCTTCACTTTGTCAGTAATTCACAACTTAATGCTGTCCTGGATCTGGTACATGAGTGAATGGCGCTCTTTAAATAGCTCATTGGGCAGAAGAGGTGGAACCTCCAAACCCAACTCGAAAGTAGTGTAAGCAGAATTCTTTGTCTGGGCTGCGGGTGGAAAAGAAGCGTCAGTTAGAGACTGCATTTCCTCAGATGCTGGCTTGTGAGTCTTTACTTCCGAATCGTCACAATAATGATTCCATTTTGTATGTGTGCAAGCAGCAGTGTATAAGTTTGGTAAAAATGAAGTATATATGCAAAGCTTATTTAAAGCACAATTCACAAGGACATAATAATTTCTGATTATAGGTTATTTTTAGTGCTTGCAACAGGTGTGTGAAGTCACAGTCTTTTACGCATTCTTGTTTAATGTTTTTATTACATAAGAACTGCAAAGGCCAGAGTTTTCAATTACTCACCACTGCAGAAATGTATGTACTGTGGGGCTGGTGGAGCACAGTATAGGTGGTCGGTGTCAAAGTATGTATTCCATTTGGATTCATCAATTTTGCTTACATTTCAGGATGCAGACATAAGTGAGAAGCAAGCTGGCTAGTTGCAAAGTACTATAAGGACTGACATTCTTTGCAAGTCATTTTATCTCTAAACTCCACATACTGCTAGAGAATACCAGCTAACCACAAAGCTTTTAGGCCTGGTGTATGACTGGTGGCTGCAGATGTTAACACATGGATGCTTTGACTTTTTTAACAACAACATTTTTTTCTATAGCACATTTTCATACAAATAATGTAGCTCAGAGTGCTTTACATAATGAAGAAAGAGAAAAACAACAAAGTAAGAATTAAAATCAGAGAACACTAATTAACATAGAATAAAAGTAAGGTCTGATGGCCAGGGAGGACAGAAAAAACAAAAAAAAAACTCCAGACGGCTGGAGAAAAAATAAAATCTGCAGGGGTTCCAGGCCATCAGACCACCCAGCACCCCTGGGAATTCTACCTAACATAAATGATCAGTCCTCATGGAAGGACTTGATGATGACGGTCATGTGGACTTCTGGCCTTTAATCCATCAATATAGGGACATCACGGTGCTTTGATTAGGTGGTGGTGGCGCAGGTCACCACCACAGAAAACTGGAAAAAGAATAGAGGAGAGAGTAGGGGTTAGTACGGATTTTGGAGCCACCATGAATAGTAATGATAATTAATTGAATATGCAGAGCATCAAGATTAAATTAAAATGAAGTTAGCCATGTTAATGTAATGTGTTTTTAGCAGTTTTTAAAAGTGCTCCACTGTATTAGCCTGGCAAATTCCTATTGGCAGGCTATTCCAGATTTTAGGTGCATAACAGAAGAAGGCCGCCTCACCACTTCTTTTAAGTTTAGCTCTTGGAATTCTAAGCAGACACTCATTTGAAGATCTAAGTTTACGATTTGGAATATAAGATACAGTATCAACACTCCGATATACTGTATAAAATGGAGCGAGATTATTTAAGGCTTTGTAAACCATAAGCAGTATTTTAAAATCAATTCTGAATGACTCAGGTAACCTGTGTAGTGACATCAAAACTGGAGAAATGTGTTCAGATTTTCTTTTCCTAGTTAGGATTCTAGCAGCTGCATTCTGCACTCGTTGCAAATGATTTGTGTCTTTTTTGGGTGGTCCTGAGAGGACTGCGTTACAGTAATCTAGTCGACTGAAAACAAAAGTGTGAACTAATTTCTCAGCATCTTTCAATGATATAAGAAGTCTAACTTTTGCTATATTTTTTAAGTGAAAACATGCTGTCCTAGGGATCTGATTAATATGCGATTTAAAATTCAGGTCACAGTTACTAAATTCTTTACCTCCGTCTTGACTTTTAATCCTAATGCATCAAGTTTATTTCTAATAACCTCATTATATCCATTATTGCCAATCACTAAAATTTCAGTTTTTTCTTTATTTAGTTTGAAAAAATTGCTACTCATCCACTCAGAAACACAAGTAAGTCATTGTGTTAGTGAAACAACAGAGTCGGGGTCATCAGGTGCTATTGACGAGGTTCACGTTATGCCCCAAGATAATCTGACCTAACGGAAGCATGTAGATCGAAAATGAGCAGCGGACCCAGGATAGAGCCTTGTGGAACACCATATTGGATATCATGTGTCTTTGAAGTAGAATTACCACAACTAACAAAGAATTTTCTACCTGCCAGGTAGGATTCAAACCAATTTAAGACCCTGCCAGAGAGGCCCACCCACTGACTAAGGCGGTTTCTAAGAATATTGTGATCAATGGTATCAAATGCGGCACTCAGATTTAAGAGGATGAGAACAGATAAATGGCCTTTGTCAGCATTTACCTGCGAGTCATTTACTACTTTAACGAGTGCAGTTTCTGTTCTGTGATTTGTTCTGAAACCTGACTGAAACTTATCAAGAATAACATGTTTATTGAGATGGTCATTTAGCTGCATAATGGCTGCCTTCTCTAGAATTTTACTTAAGAAAGGCAGGTTAGAAATGGGTCTAAAATTTTCAAAAGCAGAGGAGTCAAAATTATTTTTTATGAGTAGGGGTTTAACCATAGCAGTCTTGAGATGGAAAGACCTCCATATCTAATGATGAGTTTACTATGTCAAGAATTCTACCAATTAGCACGCCCGATACTTCTTTGAAAAAACTTGTTGGTATTGGGTAGAGGACGCAGGTGGAGGGTCTCAGTTGAGAAATTATTTTATATAAATCAGGTAAATCTATCCTGGTGAAAGAATTTAATTTGTTTATAATGTACTTAAGAGGATGCGCAGTGTTGGGGAGATATACTATATTATTTCTAATATCATTAATTTTTTGATTGAAAAATACAGTGATAACCTCACAAGTTTCACTGGAAGTATTCTGGAGGCATTCCATTGAGTTACCTGGGTTTAGCAGACGATCAATCGTAGAAAATAAGACTCTGGGATTACTAGCATTGTTATTTATAATTCTAGAGAAATAGCAGCGCCTCTCAAGACGGGACCGTGTTATTGTATTCTGTTATTTTAACATTCAATATCTCATAGTGGATAGTTAGTTTAGTTTTTCTCCATTTACGCTCAGCTCTTTGGCATGTTCTCTTTAAATCAGACACTCTGCGTCTTCCATGGTATAACAATGCTGGAAGATTTTTTAACTGCCTTTTCAGGTGTGGCTATGTCAGCAGCAGCTCTCACCTTAGTGTTAAATTTTTCCACCTTACCTCGCTATTTATATTTATTTATATTTATTTATTTATTTTTATTTATTTATTTATATTTATATTTATCCTCGCTACTGCAGTTAGCACTACAAATGGACTGGTTGCTTAGAATGTTTGTAAATTTTGAAACTGCTATGAATCAAAAAAGCGTTTTTTAACAATATGCTTCTTGTGAATGTTTTCTATCATTATTTCTATATTAAATAGTAAAAGAAAATGGTCTGATAGACCAATATCAATGATCTGCTTCATATCAACTTTCAGTCCTTTAGTAATTACTAAGTCTAACGTATGACCTGCTTTATGTGTAGGCTGATTAACGAGCTGTCTCAAATCAAAAGAGCCCAGGAGGTTCATAAATTCTTTTACTTTTGTGTCATGCTGTTTATCGATATGAAAGTTAAAGTCACAAACTATTAGGAGCGCGTCATAGTTCATAATTATAATTGACACCAAGTCTGAGAATTCCTCAAAGAAAGACGCATTGTATTTAGAAGGTCTGTACATGGATAATACTAGAAACTGAGAAACTCCATGAATAACAATGGCAAGATGCTCAAAGAACTTTAACCGTCTCGAGTAAATGTTTGCTAAACCGTCGCCTCTTTTTCCTTGGCAATCCGCATGAGTAAAGCTGTAATTCGGAGGCGCAGATTCGATTAAAACAGTCGCGCCATCAGAGCTAAGCAACGTTTCACTTAGTGCAATAAAATCAATTTTCCTATCACTAGTAAGATCATTGATGGAAAACGTCTTGTTGGTTAATGCTCTAACATTTAAGAAAGCCATATTTAATGTTTTGGAAGAGCAGAGCTGAATTTTATGTGCGTTATGGGTATTCGAGATAGAAATTGTTATTTTTATTAGCGCCGCTCTGTGATTGTGTATTTTTTATTAAATCTGTAATCTGTTTTTATAGATTTAATACATTGTTTAGCTAAAGGTGTAATTGTAATTAAATTATTCGTATTTATGCCACACTGCCTAGATTTTTTACATGCATTGAGGTTAGTTATTAGAGTAGTAATGCAGTGCACTTTTCCAGAAGACTTTGTTAAAGAATTATCATGTCCTAGCAAAGCATTATGGAAAGGGTTAGGAGTAGAAATAGCGAGTCAAGAGAGACGATGAGTGTGGCATGTAACTTAGATATGTGGCTTCAGGTTATTGTCAGATGTAGTATTTTGGGGGTTTAAAAGCAGACAGCGCACTGTCGTGAGGTTAGGTGAGTTTGTTTTAGTCTTGGTTTAGGACTCTCAAGAAAGGGATAGAAGGAAAACCATTAAAACCTCTGGCCCATGAAAACAAAACTATGTTTCTTTAATACAGTGGTGCCTTGTACTTTGAATGATTCTAACTTCAAACATTCCAGAGTCTGAACACTAAATCCGAGAGAAATATCATCTGAAGTTTGAACGATGCTTCAAAGTCATCTGTTGTGTGCCCAAGTCATCTTTCATGCTTGCTGTGAAAGCATCTTTTGCGTTACACTTGTGTGTTTTCAGTGCTTTTTTTGCTTTATTTTTAATGTGTTTGGTTAATTATACAACACCTCTCTATTAACCATGGCATCCAAGAAGAGTGTGGAAGCAATGAAGCCTAAGAAGAAGGATGTTGCATCGATGATTGAGGTTGAAAAGAAACTTACCGCGAAGAACAGCTATTTGGCGTGTTTATGGAAGGTGACCCCCAAGCAGTAACCTTTCTCTTCCTCTCCAGCAGCCACATAGGACATTACCACCCCTTACTTACATACAGTAAATGCAATTTTCATTTGATTATACAACATTCACATATTTTATTTGTTGTTTTCATGTTTTAATTTATTATTTAAGTCATTTAATTGTGTTATTTTATCTTGAATTATGTGTAATTGCTATTTAAGTTTATTAAAATGGGTATTGTTTAGGGTCTGGGAATGGATTAATTCACTTTCAAAACTGATTCAGACTTCGAACAATTCAGAGTTCAAAAGGCCTCCTGAAATGAATTAACTTCGTAGTACGAGGCACCACTGTATTTAAAAGATTTATTCAGAATTCAAAAATGGTTCCAATTAGAACATAGACGGGATAAAAGAAAAAGGAAATAAAAACGATTTTGTTTATAAAGCAGCAGAGAAAAATAAGGTCCTTCTTTAGGGGCGAAACCAGGTCAATGTCTAAAGCAAAGTTAATTTCACAGAGAGTCATTAGGCTGTTCACCAGAACTTTCAGGGACACAGCCAAAGATGTGGCAATCCACAAGTTATAACCAAAATCTTTTAATATTGTCTCTGTATTTTCATCATTCTTACTGTAACTGAATCAGGCTCTGTCTTTATTTGACTTGATAAAAACTTTACTTGTTTGAGCTATAAATTATTCAGGCTCTCCCATGATTCTGCTCAAGATGAAGCAGGTTAGAAAATGGATGGATGGATGAAAGTTATTCAGGATAGCTTTGTATTTTAAATAGCACCTTTTACAATATACCCTTAAATCTTATTCTGCAAATAAAATGTGGAGTTTCCCCACCATCATCTTGTACAGAATTACTGTACATATATACCGACCACAGCCTTTTAGCCTTCTACTGTTTTCAAAAAAAGAAATAAAAAAATCCAGACACCCTACTCCTGGACAAGAGTGCACATTAAAATTTCAGCAAATCAGTGCTTACTTGAAATTCTGCACGATTGAATCCCCAGTGATACTGTATTAGCATTGATCCGGAGGTGAATGGTGGCCTTGTAAAGGACTGCACCCTTTTCTCAGTCACAGAAATGTCTGAAAAGGAAAGGTGCTTTTCCCAACATCCACGTAACCCCAGTACAGGAAACGGCAGCAGTGTTGAAGCTCATATCCATGGCTCAATCCAGGTGAAAATATTACATTTACTACAAAGATCTTAGCTAACAAGCTACTTCGTACTGAGCATAATCTGTAAATTTATTAATCTTATGTTTTCATAGTGCTTACCTACAATGTCTCCTTCACTGCAGCTCTCCACAAATCCATTTTCTTCTTCCAGTATTTTGATTAATAGTTATTTGAAAAAATAGTTTCTTCACTTCTATTGCCTTTTCATTTTCTGAAGTCTTAATGGTACATTAAATTATCCTGTAAATGTTATGCTCAATAGCTTATGATTTCATGTCTGAAATCTGAAATAAACGCACCAAACAAAACCAATTTTTTAAATTTTTCCTTACATAGCTTTGTGAAGGTGTTTGTACTCCCTGACAGTATGCAGAGTGTCAAGATAAATTGACTTGCAAAGAATCTGTTAGTCAGAAGTGATCTGAATGCTTTAGGTGTGAGACCACACAGGTTCACTTTGTTTGGGAGGCTTATATAAAATTCAGAGGTTCGCAGTTTATTTAATGACACCACATGAGCTCCCATCTTCTCTGATGAATGCATATTACTGTAAATTCAAATGATGTGTATATAGTTGGACTACAGTGCAGTTAATCCTAGGAGGCTACCCAAGGACATTTTTTATAGCAGAGAAATCCGTATTGTGCTTAATGGTTCTGAATGTGATTTGTTGAAGCTAGGCAGAGTATACTCTTCTGTTTTGCTCTTATTAAATCTCTTGGCACTTTTCAGAAGGATGGCTTTATTCTCACAAATTGCTGCATTTGTTCCTCCAAATTCGGCTCAAAGGTCCTACATGGAAAAATGCAGATTTCTCTCTTTGAAGTTTTAACTTCCTCACTTTTAAAACGTTATGATTAAGTTGTCTGCTTTTTTTTAAATATACACAAGAGGTAAAATGTTGTTGATTGTAAGAAGTGTAATCCAAATGCGTGAATGATTGCTGAATGGATTACATGAGTTTGCTTCCAGCTGCTAGCCTGGACTGTGACCCTGACAGTTCTGATACATCACACGTTCTCTTGTCTGTTTCATGTAAACATTTACTATTTTAAGTGGGCTTTGTAATCTAACAAAAATAAATATGTAGATGTGAAAGTCCTGTAGACTAAATTAAAGAAAAAACTAGACAGTCTTTTTTTGTTCTTTCTTTTTTTATACTATATAAACCAATAAGCATGACTCGTTACTCTGTGAACAAAGCAGCAAAGTGATTTGTTGAATTCTGTTTATGTTTCGGCTGTGGAGCTGGCTGTTGGGACCAGCAGAAAAGTGCAAGGGACAGAAAAAGCAATTTATCTTGTTCTTCTAAAATGTATATATGTTTTGAAAAATGTGTAGGATCTGCTACACCCCTGAAATGCAGGACCCAGCGTACATAAATGCTGCTAGCGGTAGATAGTGCATGCTTGACTTAATATTTTCAAAATATTTTCTTTAGAGTGCATACTCTGTACTTCAACAATTTAAGAGAAATACTCATGTGAATAGCTCTATTCAAATAAATATATATATTTTAGTATAGCATAGCTGCCCATTTTATTACTAAGCAGGAAGTTATTTTCTGATACTATATCTTGAAATGCAGTGTAGATATCTGAAAATGGACAGGAAGTTATTTTTAGGAATCTGGAAATGTATTTCAGATATTTGCAAATTTACTATTGTTTCAGATATCTAAAATACTCTTTTTTAGATATCTTAAATTAATTTCATGATCTTAAAATGTATTTCATGATAGTTTGAATTTTGTTTCAAGATAACTCAAATACTTTTTAAAGGAATATCAAAAATGTTAC